>NC_090172.1:36515685-36815685 GCF_024679245.1 Pseudorasbora parva
ACCGTGTTGCAACCTGAGAACTGTTCCCTTTTTTAGTTAGGCCTATAGGCTACTGTACTATTATGTCCTATAATTTAAAAATATATTGGACAACGCATTTCTAAAAAAAAACTAAATAAAAAAAAAACATGTCAACATTAGATAATGTGATACAATGATTTCACATACACTTGGAATTGGCAACAAACTTTTTATTTGAATAATCTGGGAGCTCTTAAAAGAGCTGTTGTTAAGTTAAACGAATTTCTGTTGACACTATCTGCTGATCGCCACCAGCAGAGCTTCTCGTATGTTGCGGACCAACAGCTGGTTTCCGTCAGCGGTGAGGTGGACACCGTCTGGGAGTAGATGCGAGAGGCTGATGTTCGGGTGGCGAATGCAGCACATCTGTCTCTCTGCCAAGAAGGCAGAAATTGCACCGTTGAGCCAGCGCCGGCGTCTTTCGATGCCGTAACCAGTCCTTCCAGTCTGACCCCTCCAGTTCAGACGTGGCAGAATATCCGAAAACAGCACGCTGGTTCTGGGAAACAGTCTGAAGATCTCAGCAAGGTCTGACTTCATTTCCCGAAGGAAATCCAGATGGTTGCGACCCCCCCGACACAGACTGTTCCCACCGAGGTGGATAATCAGCACATCAGGAGCAGGAGCCTTGGCCCTAAGAGAGCGCAGCGTTGGAAACAACTGTTCCCAGAGTCTGCCTCCTCGGCCTTCCCAAGTGATCTGGCACTCAAGTCCGAGGTTCCTCCCCATGTGATGTTCACAGATGTGAGTGTACAGCCTGCGGATAATAGAACTGCCAATGATCCACACACGTGATGTCATCTTGAAGAAGAGTGAAGTGAGCTGTGATTTTTCTCCTGTATTTATGCTGCCTTGTTCATGGCTGGAATTATCACACCTAATTTGTCACACCCACTATGATGTGCCAGCATACGTATAGCCACACCCATTTTTCCTCTTTATTTTTCTCTTTATTTTCTCAAAACATTTTTCAAAAATGTTCTCAAAACTTTCTCTATTTTATCACCCTCTTTATTTTCTCGAAAGAATAACCAGCTATGGTTATGGTGTGAAACAGTTGTGTAATTTATTTTTGTTTTTATTTTTTATTTTATGTATTTATTTATTTATTTATTTATTTATTTACATTTTTTTGATTAATGGAAATTTCACATGATCCTTCAGAAATCATTCTAATATAATGATTTGATGCTCATTTATGTATCGAAAATACAGTTAAATGTAATTTATCATTTATAATAAAACTGATAGCAGTAATAAACTGATATAATAAACTGAAAACTGAACAGTTTATAGGTTTGTTCTGCCAAAGAACTAAAAGTGAAATGTGCATTTTGAACAGGTCGTTTTGAGTTTTGTGCAGATTGTTACATCAGAAATATTTACATCAGAAATAAATGGATATGACAACATGCATTTGAAACACAATCTGTTAAATAGTTTTGAATTTGGATGGTGCTAACTTTTTTATCACTTATTTATTTTGCCTCACTAGTTCGTTGGAAATATGAACATCATTTAGAAATACTCTTTTGCTCATCAAGCCTGCATTTATTTGATCCAAAATACACCAAAAACATTATTGTGAAAATAATGTTTACAAAGTAAAATAACTATTTTCTGTTTGAATATAGCCTATTTTAAAATGTAATTTATTTCTGTGATTTAAAGTTGAATTTATCATAATTTATCATAACCTGAATTTATCAGGGCGCAAAACATATTGCTTTCTTAGCTTGAACACGTGATTTGTGTTAAACAAAACGGTTGTTTGGGATCTTTGGATAAGCTTTTTATGGGAATAACATTGAATGTAATAACTGTTTATTTACCATTGAAAACAGTTTAATGTGGGAAAAGAAACATTAAACTCCCCTCGTTTTAACTTTTTGGGGATTTTTTTTTTTTTAATTGTCCACAAATTCACAGCACGTATGATCAACTCCCGGAGGCAGTTAATGCTAATGTTCGTTCTTTTGTGTCAATAGATAGACCTTCGCATAAGCGGCCAACAAATTCACAGCTCTTATGATCAACTCCAGGTGGCATTCAATGGCAATGGTTGTTCTTTTGTGTCAATAGAGAGACATCTGCATAAGGGACGCCAACATGACTAGCTGTTTTCACCAATGGACGGCCAATTTACTTTAAGCACATATTTTGCCACATTAGTGGTTATAAACCTACAATAGAAAAATAAATAATTGCTTTTTTAATGAAAAGTAAATCTCAATGTTTAATACAAATGTTAAACAAACTATATTGTTTAATCAAATAAGAAAAGGATATTTAACTATTTAAGAGATTATGTTTAAAATTCATGTTGTCATGTCCATTTATTTCTGATATCAATATTTCCTTGTGGGTTTTATATGATATGGGATATTATTACTCCACTCTTCAGTGTCACATGATCCTTCAGAAATCATTCTAATATGATGATTTACCACTCAAAAAAACATTTCCTATTATTATGAATCCCTGTCTGCACGTCTTTTAAAGGTACCTATACCATTGTGTGAAGTTACCAAATATGGTTCTTCGCTCAGTATATATGGCTTAAAATAGAGCTTGGTTATACAATTATCCTGTGAAAATGCAAGTGTCTATAAGACGTTGCTGCAGTTCGTTTGGATTTAGTCACAGTACTTCCTATAATGACAGACAGACTCAATGATGCTGAGATCAAATATCTTATTTCTTATTTGACTCGCATATTTATAGATTTGTAGGTGAAAGTTTGGTGTAAATCATATAGGCAACACTTGTAGAGAAGCTATGGAAGCAGTGTGATATAAATGTATATTTATTTGTAAAATTATGAAAAAGTCAAAGTAGAAACAATAGGCTAAAACAAGCTAAACAATATATTAAATTGCCAAAAAAAAAGAAAAAAAACTCACACAAAAAGAAAGTGACATAAATATATCGATTTAAAAAAGTGCACATTCAAAAAAGTGGCAAAGAGGTAAAGTGGCAAACGGGTCACAAATCTTCATCATGTAGATCTATAAAAGAAAAGAGAATGTTATAATAGTTTCCTTGGAGATGAACAGTAAAATATATAGGCTATATATATATATATATATATATATATATATATATATATATATATATATATATATATATATATATATATATATATATATATATATATATGTATGTATTTATGTGAAGCACAGAAAAATTTAATATTTTACCATCTTTGCACAACTCTTCAGGTGTACCTTCTGCATAATCATTTGACACCGTTTGTGTGCTGGCATCATTTAGGTCTGTTGGAAAAAAAGATAATGTTATCATTGTTTTCTTGGAGAATAATAGTTTTTAAAAGAAAAAAAAAATGTAACGATTGAAGCACAGAAATCCTTACCATCTCTGCACAAATCTGTCATGGCAGATAGTAGCTCAGCTTTAACCTGAGCTTCTGCCAGCTGTGCTTTTGAGTTATTGAGTTCTCCTCTCAATATTTTTATTGTGCTCTGAAGAGCAATATTTTGTTTTTGCCACCTTGACATAATTGTCACCATCTCAGTAGCCAGGGAACAAAGCTGTAGTGCCGTTTCCCTGGGGTTGACTGTGGGGTCATGGCACTTGTACTATTGTAAGGGCAAAGAAATAGCATTAAAATCTGTGTAATCATATGTGTAATCATATTTTCAATATGTAGATGTAATATAATATAGAAATCAAAGCAAAACGATAAAAGCAAAAAATATATATCTTACAGCAAGCAGTTGGAGGCGGTCGTGGATGGTGTCAGCCTCAGGATGTTGGATTTTTGGGATCTTTGTAGGTGATGCCATTATCTGAAATGTTTATTATAAATGTATTTACACATTGACACACAAAATATCAATCAAGCATGTACATATGTATAGCAGTGTTATACACAAAATATATATATAAGTATCTTTCAAAGCATTAACAATCACAGTTGTAATATATATATACTGCCAAAGGCAAAATACCTTAACTTACTGGAGTGTGGAACTGAGAAAAATGACTTTAAAGATCAAAATCATTATAGCAACACCTGTATAAAATCTAATGATCATGGCATTTTTTTTTTTGATGATTTATAATTATAGCCATCTTTTTAATATATTTTGCTTTGGTTGCATTCTGATGCCATTATTAAGGACACAATACCTCTAGTAAAGCAGCCGGATCTCACGAAAAATGCATAAATAGTAGGCTACGTGCAATGTGGAATGTATACGCTAAAACTAATTTTGGCGTGCATGATATGCCGTTTTTTGCGTGCATATGCTATGCATTTTATGGCGTATTATACATACGAACCCCACCCCACTACCCTAAACCTACCCAAGAGAGCATACGCCATTAAGTGCGTATCATATGCACGCGAAAAACAGCGTATCATATGCAAGCCAAAATGAGTTTTGGCGTATACATTCCAGGACATTGCACACTTAGTTATATGAACAAGATAAGCTTATTTCTAATGAGTAAACGATATAGATAAAGATATAACACATAGAACAAAGAAAAAATCATGCACTAATTTAAAATGCATATGGAATTTGTTATAAATTAAATAGCAAATAGTGCCGCTGGTTAATCAAGGGTTAAGTTTGGCTACGGCTCTTTGACAGCGCTGACTGGATCGGATTGGCCAATCATAGGCTAAACAGAGTAATTTTTTTAATGTAATTATGTTTTTAATGTTTTTATCTAGTAAAAAAAATATGATAGGCTACATAGCTTAATTACTTTTACATCAATTTGAATGAAAATTGCCTAGGCTAAAAGGACAACTTTTAGATTGATCTGAACGACAACTGAAAATAATTTTCAAAATGCTTGTCGATTAAACATCTCCGATGACGTTCATTGCCATGGATTTTATCGGGTTTACAAGAAAAGGTAGGATGTGGATATAATTGCGAACTGTTACTGATTGTATGCGTGATCGCACGCTGTCACGGCATTCGAGTAGGCTACACACTCGTGCAGAGGGGAGTCCCAGATTGTCTGACAGGCGCGCTGAGTGAATATCTGCATTATGAAAACATGTATGACACTCAGTACACAGGCTACACCGTAACTTAAACGCGGACACCATAACTACCCTACATGTCGGCACCGTAACTTCATTTTGACGCATGGCTAAACAAAGGCAAAGTAGAGGAACTCAGTTTGAGCGTTCCAAAACAAAGGCAAAGAGCGGTAGCTGTTACTGCCTTGGTTTCTCCTGGGTTTTTGGAAGTTACTGTTAAGACAATCCATAATTTTCTCGAAAAAAACAACGGTATAGACTAACGATAGGCTATTTAATCCACATGATAAAGGAGATTTTGAATGTCCCAAAAATGTCAATAACTCATTTTCGACCAAAAACGAAGTTACGGCCTTTTGCCTTTGCACAGCAGTAGGCCTATATATATATACAATTATATGAAGAAGAAAAGAAAGAAAAACCCTTTGAGTTAGGCTACCATGCAAATTCAAACATTTTGTTCTTTTAATTTAAATTAAAGCGTGGCACGCCTATCCTTCCATTAAACATAATGGTTGTTGGTGCTGGAACATAGCTACCTTAGCAACATAGGCCTACATACTTTTTGGAATGAGGCCGATTTGCAGATCACATTCCAACACGCGAAACTATAAGCATGGTATCAAAAATTCAGAGAAGAAATGTCCATTTCGATAGCTAATTTTAGCAGTATATTAGGGATATTAGGGATCCAGCGATACAGAAAACTAAAGTGGGAGACTATAAAAAGTTTGTAGTTGAATAAATGAATAATGAAAGGAAAGGCTTACCTTGTTCAGTATAACTGCTGAGGCAAAAAAGAATGTTGCTTCTTGAATTCCTTGTGTCAACGAAGTAGGAGGACAGTAAAATAGTAGGCCACCTTGATATAAATGGGAGTAGCCCTAATATGCACATTAAAATAAAACGCCTTTCAAAAAACACAGCCAATCGTCAATAGGTGAACGCATTATGTCAGAGGTGGGCGTCAAACAATACATTAAACAGTAGAGGATTACAGATAGATAGATAGATAGATAGATAGATAGATAGATAGATAGATAGATAGATAGATAGATAGATAGATAGATAGATAGATAGATAGATAGATAGATAGATAGATAGATAGATAGATAGATAGATAGATAGATAGATAGATAGATAGACTGTAATTTGGATCAGTCTGAAAAGATTCCAAGCCAACTTAATTAAAAGTTATTTTGGTTTTTATGCAGCTGTATTTATCTACAGCCTAACATTAATGGACAAAATATAAGACCTATAAATATCACACATTTGGTATAAAATATTTTTTAAATCATATTTCTTACAACTAACAAATGGTCAAATGGGCTGAATTAGAATTACAAGTAAAATGTGAATTTTGAACAAAATTTTCCTGACTTTTGAGCAGTAAGTGAAACATTAGTAAGTATGAAGACCTTAATTGTTTGTATAGCAACATATGCCATATGCCATATCATAAAACCCACAACAAAATCTTTACATCAGAAATAAATGGATATGACAACATATATAGCCTTCGATATATATAACATATATAAGGCAATATCTTAGGTAATACACTACTTTTATTGATTTTATTAAACAATATACTTTCCTTAACATTTTATTAAAGATATATCTTTACTTTTCATTTAAAAAATATTATTTTGTTGTTGTTGGTTCATAAAAACTAATTTGGACAAAACTGGTGCCAGTAATATATCCCATATGCCATATCATAAAACCCACACCAATATCTTTACATCAGAAATAAATGGATATGACAACATATAGCCTATAAGGCAATATCTTAGACAATACACTACTTTTACTGATTTGATTAAACAATACAATTTTCTTAACATTTTATTAAGGATATAGCTTTACTTTTCATTATTTTTTTATAGTATTTTGTTATTGTTGGTTCATAAAAACTAATTTGAACAAGAACAAACTGGTGCTTACCGGTAATATACATGTCCTTTTGTATAAGCAAATGGGGCTATAATGTTGGCGCCTCATGCAAACGTATCTCTATAGAAACAAAAGAATGGCCATTAAGGCGGTCTGACACCGGCAGCGGCTTGTAGGAGTTGTGAATTTGTGGACACAATAACAAAACTTATTCTCCAACATTCAACCATGTTAGCAATTAGTTTTAAATTGTAGGCCTATGTAAAACTATTTTTAATAGACTTTACAGGCAATAAAATAGAAATAACAACAATAAATTAAATGTTGTCTAAGTTGGATAAAATATAAGCCAATCTGCCTGAAATAAATAGCTAGGTCTGTCCCTGACTTTTTTCAGTATAGTTGTGTTGTCCATTTAAGCCTTTGTATAAACGCTTATTAATTCATTCAATCCAGGCAATCTGGTTGATAAAACATTTATAAAAATTAAAAAAAACAAAAACAGTCTAGAGAAAGGTCTTTAAAAAGGTCTTTAAAAAACAGAAACATGAGACAAGAAAAGTACTACTTTAAACTGACACTTAAAATGTTCAAAATAATTTCTGACTTTCTGTCTTTTGAACACCAATCACATGTTTGTGCTAAGAATAACCTATCAAGTAGGCCTAATGGCTACAAACATATATCGATTGATTTATTATTATGCATTTTGTGTTTTACACAACAGTAGCAATGCATTAGCCCAGTGGCGTAACTTTGTTTAAAAATGTGGGTGGGACATAAAGGGGACAGGCCTATATGGCATGTTAAGGGGGGTAGCATTGTTAATACAATGTTATATCAGATATAAAATATGTAAAATAACAATTGCAGAAAAAATAGTATTAAGATGTCCGGAAATCAATTAAATAGTTAATTTATTGATATAGATCTCGTTTAATTATAGCATCTAAACACAATATAGCGTTGTGCCAAGAGTTTTCACGTGAATAAAGGCATATAGATTTGCACACTTTGCTTATAATCCCTGGTCTAGTCTGTTAAACTTGTCAGAAAATCACATTTCTAATCTGCCCTCTATTTTTTCTCTCATCAAAACCGAATATCATCAATACATCAAGAGCAGGGACAGTTTTTGTGCATTTTGTTTCGTGATCTGACCGGAACAAATAGAAAGTCTCTGCAACGGCGTTATTAGAGTTAGATTAAAGCGCTCCTCTGTGTGAAGAGCCGCGAGAGAAATCTGCACCATTGATAACAGCGGCAATTTATTTAACAAATGAACAAAAGGATAGTGCCTACTCTTCTAGCTAACCAGAGATGCTTTGTTTGTATTAGTTAGGTTTATCCGTGAAGCAAGATGTTTTAAAAAAAAGTGGTGGGGGCATGTCCCACCCCTAAATTTTACTTTCAAATTTAGTTTAAAGGTTAAAAGTAGGCCTAATAAATATTACTTATTTCTTTGCTTTGACAAAGTTGTTGATCAGATTTTCCGAATTGGATGTTAAACTTTATCCTTCTGCACCATGTTTGCAATATCTTCAAATAATTGTGCACCAATCGGCTGCAATGCTGATCCCACCCACCCCCAGCCACGCCCTCGGCTCGTCCTATATCTTCTCTGGCCGATTTCAATATTTACTTTGTTTGGAGTTACGCTCTGACAACTGTTTCAGCTACTCTATGCTGCGCAATTGAACGCCGTCAAGTTTCAATAACTATATTACTGCTAAGCAGAACCGGAGACATCGGAGACATCATAAGAGACATCTCTGCGATTTCTACGATTACAAAGACTTTTCATTAAGGTATGTGCAATCTTATTCAACATGAAGAAACTTTAGCTTTTCTACTTAAATCATATGCCTCCCCTTTTATAACAGCAGGTAAAGGGTTTATTTTGTACTCCCACAATAACATTGTTACACCTTATTGTGTTACTTTTGTTACATAAAAAAACATCATGTGGGTTTCTTATGACTCATTTCCATTCTGTTAATCAGGTTCTGTTTAACGAAACTAAATAACAAACTTAGTACAGGCTAAGAATAGGCTATAGCCTAGAATAGGCATTTACAGTTATTTAATATTTAATTTTGTTGATCTAATAATTATTCTATTTTATTCTGATATAGCCTACTATTATGTTCACGTTGCTGCACGCGCGTTGTTGTTCCACGAGGCTGCTTACATTCTATTGTTTAACTTGCGATAAGTGCATAGCCTATAATTAAATGCATGGAGAGCAATTTTTGTATTTTTATTTCAATAGGCCTAGTTAAATCCATAAAACCCTACATGAATAACATCCAGTGATATTTGTTTTATTTAAAGTGCATTCTTTACTTGTTACCATTTATTCTTATATTTTACAATTCTCCGGTTTTATAGATAGATATCCTACATTTTCAGTGTATTTATTTTTTATTATTTGTATATAATATAAGCCTATAGGCCTATAGAGTTTTATGCCGACAGCTGAGCTCATAAATAATATTATAGTATATTAAGTTTTAGACAATTATTATGGTTAACTAATTGTCGAAATTTCAAATGTAGCCTATGAAAGAAAATAGGGTTGGCCCCAAAATACAGAGGTTGGCCCCCTGATATATCGTACCAAACATACAAGCCAACCTATAGTTGAACCAAAATCGTTGTCAGCCATTTAATTATATATACAATAGAGTGTAAAAATATATAGTAAATCATGTAATGCAAAGCATAATTTATCATCATTACTCCAGTCTTCAGTGTCTTATGATCCTTCAGAAATCATTCTAATATGGGATTTGATGATCAAAAAATATTTATGATTATCTGTGTTGAAAGCTGTTGTGTAAAACATTTTTTTTTTTTTAGAATTATTTGATGAATAGAAAGTTCAAAAGAACAGTATTTATCTAAAATAAAAACGTTTATAAGATTGTACTACCATTCAAAAGTTTTGGGTCAGTAATAATTTTGTGAAAAAATATTTTTGGGAAAGATTTTAAACATATTAATACATTTATTTAACAGGGATGCATTTAATTGATCAAGTGACTGTATAGTATAATGTTGTAAAAGCTATTTATTTCAGATAAATGCTGTTCTTTTAAACTTTCTATTCATTAAATTATCTTGAGAAAACTGTTTTCAACATTGATAATCATTGATAATTGATACTTATAAATGTTTGTTGATCATCAAATCCTCATATTAGAATGATTTCTGAAGGATTGTAACTCTTGAGACTGGAGTAATGAGGATGATTTCACCTTTCATCACAGGAATGTATATATATATAGCTAAGTAGCCTACATCTTTCAAAGCAGCCTATTTATATTCACATAGGAAAAAATGTTATTTTACATTATAAAAATAATACACAATAATACTATTTTTGCTGTATATTGGATCAAATAAATGTTATTTACATACTATTTTTAGATTACAATAATATATAAAATAAATAAAATAATACAATGCACCAAAAATAAACAACTGTGGAAAAATTAAGAGACCACTTAAAATCAATGGGATTGCTGTAAAAGTACAATTTTAAAAACAGATTAAAGTGCAAAAGAATTACGCTATAAAGAACAACAGGTAACAAATTAATAAAAGGTCTCATTGTTTAATGCATTTACTAAGATTGAGCAATAGCTACATTTGTTACAGAAAGTAGGGGCGTAGCCATTTCAGGAGTGAGGGGGACAGAAATGTCATAATACCAATTATTTATTTATTTTTGGACAGATATAATTTATCACCTCTTTTGCTTTTAATTTGGTAAGATATCAAATACACTGTTGAACAATAACCTCTAATATCTATAATATTTTTCTCCTACATTTTATGCCAAATTTATGATTGGTTTATATAGCCTACTACAAACACTGGTGCATTAAGTCTCCATAGATTTTATGCAATGTAATATATATATATATATATATATATATATATATATATATATATATATATATATATATATATATATACACTGTAAAAAAATTATAGTGCTTTCAACTAATTATTATTTAGTAACTAGTTCCATAGATTTTTTACGTTCAGTCAATTTCGTTCTAGAAATTGTTACCTGAATTAATATTTTTTAATTGGCTCAAACTTGAATTCAACATTAAAATGTACATTTGCTCAATTATTTTTAAAGTTAATTGAATTAATAATTTTTAGTTGGCTCAAACTTGACTTCAACTTTAAAATGTACGTTTACTCAACCTGTTTTTAAAATTAATTCCACTAAAACGTTTTAATTAGGGGTTTCATTTTTGTGATGGTTTTAATTGTTACTAGAAATTGCAGGTGAACTAGTTACAACATGTTATAGTGAGGATAAAAACAAATTAAAGCACATTGTATCATCTGCATTTATAACATTTGGTATACAAACAATACATTTTCATAAGAATTCATTTCAAATTGCTTTAAATAATAAAAAAATTACCAAAGCCCGTGTCACTTTTCTTTAATATCTTTAATGCACCTTTAGTTTTGAAAATACACACAAAGTCAAATTAGATTCAGTGGAGCATTCTTGCTTCTTGTCAGTGTTTCAGCTGGAAAAGGGATAGTTCACCAAAAATGAAAATTCTGTCCTCATTTAGTCGCCCTCATGTTTATCAAATCCTGTTTAATTTTCTTTGTTCTGCTGAACACAAAATAAAATATTTGGAAGAATGTTTGTAACCAAGCAGATGGATCAACCATTTACTACCATAGTATTTTCCCCCCTGCTATGGTAGTAAATGGTTGCTCCATCTGCTTGGTTACAAACATTCTTCCAAATATTTTATTTTGTGCTCAGCAGAACAAAGAAACTCATACAGGTTTGGAACAACATGAGGGTAAATGACTGAATTTTCATTTTTGGGTTAACTATCCCTTTAAGAAGAACTGACTGGCTTGGATGAGAAACTTTGCAACGACAAAGCATAAATGGATATCTTGGTCACACCCTGTTGGAGAAAGAAAGAGAAAAATTAATAATAAAAAATATATATTCTTTATACATTTTATCAATATTAAGAATTTACTTGCATGTGTGACTAAACTAAAGTTCAGAATTCGTCCCACTTGTGAGGACGATGAAATGAGCGCCATTTTGTCATAGTATTCATGGTTATGTTGTTCCCTTAATTTTGGGACAATTTCAAAAGTTGGAACACGAAAAAAATCTCAAAACAACCGCTTAACCCTAAATAGCGTACATTATTTGGCCAACATTAAGTTACACGTTTGACATGTTTCAGTAAATTTGCACGTATAAAAATCACCACAGCACCTTGGCCTATTAATGAGAGAACGTTTGTGTGACACAAAAATAGCACACAACACGCTGAGATGAAATCTAAAATACATTATATAGTATTATAGTTTAAAACAAAATTATGTATTATTACTTAAACATGGTTAAAGCCCACATTAACGTAACGTAAATCATTTATTCAATGAGGAGTGAACTTGACGTCGACATCACTTAGGCCTAAATAATCCCTATTTCCCTTAGATATATTTACTTCTAATTTACTTCTTACTTCACGTCTAACGTTAAATATCCACACAAGCCTAATATGTTCGACATATTTGTCTGCAGTTTAATCATTAACACTTACCTGACGCGTGAACTGCATCCTCAAAATAGCTGCTCCTGCCTCTCTGGTGGAACTAGCGACTCGCGAAGTCCTTTGATCTGTATCCCTCCGATCAAAGTACTCCAGAGATGCTTCCGCGAAATCAAACGAGCAATACAGATCCCTCCGCGTAGTCAAACAAGCTCTTGTAAGTATTCATTAAAATTAGGAAGATTAAATGCCACAATTAACTACATATATTCATGAATTATATATGTATATTAAATATGTAATATGTAAGTGTTGTGGGATCCATCTTCTCATTATAATGCAGATACCATCATAAACAAAACATCGAAAATACATCTAATTTCACAATTATTGTTCTCATATAGGCTATTTCATCAAATATTTCCAACAGCCCATTTCAACAGCACAAACAAAAATCTATTTACCATAGTAAAATATTGTGTGTAAAATATTGTGTTGGCCATATCCTACTTTTAAAATGTTGACTGGATTCGTGTTTTTTAGTCCAGTCAAAATTTGCAATTCTAAACTGAATTTGAAAATATAAATTAATTTAATGTTTTTCAATTATATTTCTAAAGACTTAATATAATTAGTCTTCTTAACTAAGTATAAGTAAGAAAATTAGTTCAACATATATTTTTTTGCTCTTCCAACATTTTATTAATTGGATTTAGAGTGTATATATATATATATATATATATATATATATATATATATATATATATATATATATATATATATATATATATATATATATATATATATATATATGTATATTAAGATATATCAGCTGTTCTCATTTGTGAATATATAGTAGCCTAAAGTGTGATTTATTCCTGTGATCAAAGCTGAATTTATCATCATTACTCCAGTCTTCAGAGTCACATGATCCTTCACTAATCACTCTCAGATGAGGATTTGATGATCAACACACATTTATGATTATTATCAGTTGTGCTGCTCATGGCGATGCTTAATTTTTGTGGAAACCATCTAAACATTTGTGGTAAAATTAAAAAAGAGAGAAATTAATACATGTATTGATAAGACATGCATTAAATTGATCAAAAGTGATGTTTTTAATATTATAAAAGATAATAATTTATTTAATAAATGCAAATAAAAGCTGTCCATAGAATTTTCTATTCATCAAAGAATCCTGACAAATAAAATGTATCATGGTTTCCACAACAATTTTAAGCAGCAAAACTGTTTTCAACACAGATAATAATCATAAATGTTTTTTGATTATAAAATCCTCATCTGAGAGTGATTAGTGAAGGATCATGTGGCACTGAAGACTGGAGTAATGATAAATTCAGCTTTGATCACAGGAATAAATTACTATATATTCACACAGGAAAAAGGCTGTTTTAATTTGTAATAATATTTCACAATATTACTGTTTTAACTATTTTTGATTAAATAAATGAAGCTTTGGTGAGCAGAAGATTCTACATTAAAAAAGCTGCATTATTAATATGATACTTTATTGTCAATAAATAGCCTACATTGAGATGGCTTGATAAGCACACATAAAGCATATATTGTCGCAATCGTCTGATTGTCGTCGTCACGTTTCATCATCATAAGGATTGTTTTCCTTCAGCTGCAGCTCCAGCGTGACTGGGTATTAGGCTACTAATACGAATCCCCTTTTGGACTTTCTATGAGAGCGCCCTCCTCATATTTAGATGCGAATAAAATGACAGGTCATGCATAGATTATTTTTTGTCTCTGAATTTAAATCTTGAAGTATTCACATTGGTTTCAATGTAAATACGTTTGACCGTGACCTCAAGAAGCGCGCTATCAACCGAGATTAGAGAAAGCTGTCTTTAGCATCCCTGTTAACTTGCCCGCCCTCGCGCAGGGTATCTGGTACGAATTCCCCCCACCCCAATCAATGAACTATTGCTCATTGTTAGTTCTTAGCTCCATTAAAAAAAGGTCTTTTGATTTTAATGTTATTCAACAGTAGCTAACTAAGAAATTTGCATTAGGCTACTTGGAATAGTTAACTAATGAAGTTGTAGGCCTATGTCTCAAAGTTTTACCGAACAATAACAAATAATCCAAGCAATTCTATTAGGGCATGTTGTAGTCCAGAATAAAACATACAAATGTTTACATTTGAAAATAAATAGCCTATTAAGTCTTTAAGTATTAAATTTGGTGCTGTGATTACAAAAACAAATGGCTGTTTTAAACTTCATTGGTGCGGTTGCTTAATCGCTGCATTCTACAGTTCATCAGCGCCCTCTGCTGTCACTGAGCAGCACTTTAGCAGCGCTTCACTCATGTGCTTCTCATTTACATCTGAGTGTGTCCCTTTGACGCAGAATACAGCGGTGTTGAGCATTTATACGGTTGATCATGGGCAACGTATTCTTGAGTGCATTATAAAAATTTAATAATTGTTAATTAATTATTATTTACCATATTTTGAAGTGCCCATGATAACAATATCGTGCATATTCATTATCGTGGAATAATGCATTACCTAAACCTGCTTTTTCATCACCCAGCCTTCACTGTCACAATATCTTTCAGAAATCTTTTATAAAAAACATAGACAGATCATCAAATTAGCATATTAATGCTAATTTGATGATCTGTCTATGTTGAACAAGGTTATGCTGCTTCATTTTTCTGTGTAAAGTGAGATTGTCCACGATGTTTGGTAAACAGAATGTTCAAATGAACTGAATGTATTTGGGGGGGGGGGGATTATATTAATTAAATAAATAACCTATTATATTATAGGCTATTATTAAAAATAATAATAATAATAATAATAATAATAATAAATATAATAATAATAATAATAATAATAATATATTCGTAATGAGCAATTTTAAGCAATTTAAAGTTTCCTTTTCATTACTTTCAAAAACTTATTTCTGTTTGCTTAAAATTATAAACATATCTATCATGGAATCAAAGAATATAAATGCTTTGTGGTAATTAAAAACATTGACTAAGTACAAGAAACAAATATGTTTACAATTAAGATCATATACAATGCAACCACATGTAAATATTACTAAAATCAAAAAGACATTTTCTCACTCATTTTTAACAGTTTGAAGATAAAGGTTACTTGGTTGCACTTTGTTTGTTATGTTTGCCTCAGGTTGTTATTTAAACAACATACGTTTGCACATTTCATGCTAAAATATTTTTTAAATAATTGAAATGTATATTGTAAATGCATGATGTATTTCATTTTTAATGTATTTGTAATAGTACATATTATTTTAAATTCTATAATTTCAACATGACTGTTTTTCCTTAGATGCCTAAGCTGAAGCGATTTCGAATGCGGCGCCAGCCATTGAACAACAAAAGTAAGACTGATGCCTCTATTTCCCCTGTTTGCGTGTGCCCAGATGTGTCTGGCATTGTAGCAGGCAATGAGGTTCGAATGCAGTCTGCAGAGGTGAATGAGGAGCTTGTAGGTGTAGCCTGCAGTGTAGTTTCAATAGTCAAGCATAAGACACATAATGTGTGTACTTGGCGGAAATCAGATCTTCAGGACATTCGTAGTGAGGGAAGTAAAGTGGTTAAGGACATGAAAACTAAAGGCAAAGGAGATGGTCAGTTTCCTCATAGGTTTGGTGGCCAATATAGTGTTTTCGATAAAACATGCAAAGTAACAGTAGGACAAGCATTAAGTGGAACAAAGGTTGAGATTTATGAGAAATTACAAGAGATGCTCTTCAGTCATGAATGTTCTTTGATGAACATAAATGGAGACATATGCAGTATTGTGAGACACAAAGATTTCTATGTCGTAGTAGACTGTAATGTCCGTAATGCACATGGTATGGGATCTAACATTGGTACAGGTGTTGTGGTATTTAACACAAACTGGCAAGACCTGGTTTTGCACATTGACAATTTAATGACGAGCTTGAGTGCAGATAGGTTTAGTATCTGTGGTATTAATGTAGACATCATCTCATCAGATACGCCATCCTTTGGAAATAGTGATATTGTTGAAGAAATGAGTTCTTGTACAGCCAAAGATATTGAACAAAGCTTACCATCTACCTCAAATGAAAGGAAACGTGTCAGTAGCATTCATGGATCATTTCATCAAGGTGATAGCAAATTCCAGTGGCCAGGAAAACAGTGTGTTGCGATTAGTTTGGCAGCAATGGCAAAGCACAGTGTGCGTAGTGTGTTCTCATGGGAAACAAAAGATTTAGATAATGTTGTAACTGTGGGTGACAGCTTATATTCTAGTTTACGTCAAAGTGGTTCAATCACTGATCCAACAGAGGAAAAGTTGTTATGCATCCCAGATCTTCCTCAGCAGTACACTTTTAATTCAAATACATTTACATTTGAATATGGGGACTTTGTTTCTGGATTTGTAGATAAGGTTGAAGAAGAATTTATTTTGTCTGGTGCATGTGTGAGATTGCTTGACGGTTTGCAATCAATGTTTGAAACATATGATACATGCTTTTTAACCATAAATGCTAGTACCTGTGCTATTATTAAGCAAAATGGGAAGTTTGCTATAGTTGATTCTCATGCCCGTAGTAGCACTGGGATGGCAGCTGGTGATGGATTAAGTGTGGTTGTATATTACAATTCACTGAGTTGTGTTTTGAGACACATTCAAAATTTGGCTGCATGCATTGGCGGAAACCTACAGGCTTTTGAAATAAGTGGTGTTTGTGTACAACAAGTTAAAATCAATAAAGCAGCTGTCACTGACTTAAGAAAATCAGAGTGTGTTGGAAAGAAAAGGAGATTTCAGTGTACAACAATGACTTTGGACAAAAAGAAAGAATGTGTGGTTGTGAAGAAACAGAAACACTCTTTTAAAGACAGTACTGAGAAAAGTCAAACAATTTCTACAAGTCTTGAAAATTCAGATGTAGTTTGTTTAGGAAATGGAACTAACAGAATGTTTGATTTTAGACCGATGTGTCATGAAGTTAAGCAAAACTTAAGTAACAAACTTCATGTAGAGCTCCATGGTGAAAATGTACTTTTACCAACAGACACTGGACCAATGGGTTGTCCTTGTAAAACTGTTAGTATTGTAGGTGATGGGAATTGTTTCTTCAGGGCAGTGGCACAAGCGGTGTCTGGCACACAAAAGGCTCATAGAGTAGTTAGACTTGCAATTGTAAAACACATGGAATTGCATAGTGTGCAATACAGGAATCTCTTAAGATCTCAGTATATATCTATGGAGGATTATTTATCAAGTTCAAAAATGAAGTTTGTAGGATCATGGGCCACAGAAGTGGAAATTCAGTCAACAGCAAATTATTTAGGGGTTGATATTTATACATACCATAATGAGAAATGGTTAAAATACAGTTGTATGCATAGAAGGATGTGTAATCAAGGGATATATTTAAAACACTGTAATGAGGACCACTATGAAGTTGTTATTTGTGTGAGACAACCTGATAACCAGAATTGTTTTAAATTGTGTCAGAATGAAAAAGATGATGGAAAAATTTGCACAAGACAGAGTGTAAAGCAACAGATTAAAGTTAATGTAAAACATGCAGACCCACTGTCTGTTCCTATAGATAAAACTAGTGATTTATCTGTTAAAAAGAGCAGATGTTCAAAAAAATATTATTCATTAAAAAGAGTTAAAAGTAAAATTGAGGCAAATTTCAAAGCGTTGTATCATAGCAATGCAGAGTTCAAGCAACATGTGAAAACAGACACTAGGACAAGATATCATACAGATGCTTTATACAAGGAGTCATTAAAACAAGCAAGTAAGATTAAATATTTTGAAAACAAGCAACATAAGGATAACATAAAGGAGTACAGTAGGGTGAAATACACTCTCAATGAACAACATAAAAATAAAGTCAAAGAATACAGTAGGCTGAAATACAGTGTCAATGAACAACATAAGAATAAAGTTAAAGAGTACAGTAGGGTGAAATACAGTGTCAATGAAAAACATAAAGATAAAGTGAAGAAATACAGCAAGGTTAAATACCATAATAATGAAAATCATAGAAATACAGTAAAGGAAGGGAGTATGTTAAAGTATCACAACAATGCATTGCATAAAGAAAATGTAAAAAGAATTAACAAGATGAGAAGGAAACAAGTGCAAAAAAATAAGCAGCATTCTGATTTAGTCAGAAAACAGTTTGAAGAGAGAGTTAGTTCTGGGTTAGAGTTTGTTTGTTGTGTTTGCCATAGATTGTTGTTTAAACAGCAGGTATTATGTTGTAGAAAAGAATATTACAATAACAATTCTGCAATGTCGTTGGTAGCCAACAGATGTATTACAGATCGCTTTTTGCACAAGTGTGGTGAGCAATGTGATATTTCCTGTAATTTAGCAAATTCTTGTAAAGGTCAGCTTTGGATTTGTTTTACTTGTCATTCTAAGTTGAAAAAAGGTGAAATGCCAGCAGAAAGTGCAGTTAACAATCTGGAATTGCAAACAATACCAGAAGAATTGAGTTGCCTTAATAACTTAGAGCAACATTTAATTTCATTACATATTCCATTTATGAAACTTTTATCTTTGCCAAAGGGCTCCCAAAATGGAGTCCATGGCCCCATTACTTGTGTGCCAGCTAATGTTAAACAAACAACAAACGTTTTGCCTAGAACAGAAGCTGAAGGGTCTTTTGTATGTGTGAAATTAAAGCGTAAATTGACATATAAAGGTCATTATAAGTATCAGTATGTTGATACAAATAAAATTAAACAGGCATTGTGTTACTTAAAACATTGCAACAAGTTTTATTCCGATATAGTTTTTAATGATGATTGGTTTAATGAGTTTACTAGGCAGGAAAATGAAGGTGATGATGATGATAAAGATAACACTGAGGAGAATCAAGTGGAAAATGTAAATGTTGATGAGGAATTACATGATAGGCAACAGCACTGTATGTTCATGGACACGTGTTTACAGCCTGTAGATATTGGGCAAGAAGTTCTTGATCAGTACTTTGATGGCATTGTGAATATTGCTCCTGCTGAAGGGAATACTCCAGTTAAAATGCTTGCAGATGAAACAAACGAGGCGAAATGTTTTCCTGTTTTATTTCCAGATGGTTGTTCATCTTTTCATGACAAAAGGCCCTATAGATTAACATTGTCGCGCTATTTTAATACTAGAATTTTGCATGCAGATGGCAGATTTGCGCAAAATGTTGAATACATTTTTTATGCACAGTATTTGTCAGAAGTTCAACAGGTATTGTCTAGTGTATCTATCGCTCTAAGAAAAGGACATGGGAGTAGTAAATCCATACCCCGTGATATGTTTAAAGACACCGAGTCCTTAAGGCAAGTTCTTAATTTTGATGAAGGGTATAGGTTTTTGAAGCCCATCCGTGGCACACCATCATTTTGGCAAGGTGTGCAAAAAGATTTATTTGCAATGGTCAGACAATTGGGCATTCCCACTTGGTTTTGCTCATTTTCTTCTGCTGACATGAGATGGACAAATCTCATGTCAAGTATTTTAAGAAATGAAGGTAGACAAGAAACTTTAGATCAGCTTGAATGGGCTGACAAATGTGAACTTTTGCGTCGAAATCCTGTTACTGCAGCTCGCATCTTTGATTTCAGGTGGCATTGTTTTTTGAAAGAGGTGCTTATGTCACCACTCCAACCCATAGGAGAAGTTGTAGATTATTTTTATAGAGTTGAATTTCAACAACGTGGTTCTCCCCATGTTCATTGTTTGTTTTGGATCAAAAATGCCCCACAAATAGATAAAAGTTCTGATGAGGAAGTTGTTGACTTTATAGACAGGTATGTTACTTGTGAAGTGCCCAGTGAAGATGAAGAGCTGCACAGCATTGTCACTTCTGTACAACAACACAGTAAACGTCACTCAAAAACATGCAAAAAGAAAAACACAGTTTGTCGATTTAACTTTCCTAAACCACCGTCAATGCGAACGTTTATATGCCGGAGAAAAGTAGAAGATGTGCCTGAGGAAGACGAGCCTGATAAAGATGTTTCTACTAATAGTCATCAAAATAAAAGTAAAAGTGGAAGTCTCAATGATAACGCAAGTGTAGAATATGCTCGTAACATAATGACAGCAGTTAAGACAGCTCTTTTAGAAGAGAAGATAAATTGTGTCAAAACTTTGTTTCATAGTGTTGGAATAAATCAGGATTTGTTTGAAATGGCATACAAGTGCATAAATAATTCTACACACATTGTCTTGAAACGACAAATAAATGAAGTGTGGGTTAATCAGTATAACAAGTTTGGCCTTCATTGCTGGAATGCTAATATGGACATTCAATATGTAACAGATGCTTATGCCTGCATAGTTTATATCATTTCCTACATTTCTAAATCCGAAAGGGAAATGGGATTGTTGTTAGCTAATGCCCAACGTGAATCAACAACTCAAGGTAACGTTGATGCCAGACAAGCTTTAAGAAAGCTAGGGAGTGTGTATTTACACAATAGAGAAGTTAGTGCACAGGAAGCAGTATATAGATTAACTAATATGCACTTAAAAGAGTGTTCACGCAATGTTCAGTTTATTCCTACAGGTGAGGATACTGTTCGCATGAGTTTGCCACTGAGCGTTATACAAAACAAGTTGGAGTCTCAGAATCTGAAAAGTGAAGAGATGTGGATGACAAGTTCTATTGATCGATACAAGAATAGGCCAAACCAGCAAGTTTTTAATGATATGTGTTTAGCCACATTTGCATCAGAGTATCGGATTATATACAAAGGTCAGTCTTGTTCTAATAAAATTATGTTGCAAAACAACTTGGGTTTTATTGTAAAAAGAACACGCACTCAACCTGCTATTGTACGTTTTGCACGATTCTCAGTGACAAAGAGTCCTGAAAAATTTTATCAAAGTTTATTACAACTGTTTCTTCCATATCGTGTAGATAGTCAACTGAAACCAGAGGGCTATAATAATTATGAGAATTTTTATAGAGAAGGTGAGGTTTCTATTAATGATGGGTCTGTACATTTGGTACAACAGATTGTAAATAGAAATAGAGGACTTTTTGAAAAAGATGCAGATGTATTGGACACTGCACAAAATACTGTTAATAATGAGGACATGTTAGAAAATGCATGGAGTTCACTTTGTCCTGAACAACAATTGGAACGTTTTGAGTGTAAACAAATTAGACTTGAGACAGATCAGGAAATAGAGGGAAATGAAATTATTCCAGATTTGAGTAACAATCAACAAATTGCTCAGGTAGAAAAGAAAAATAGTTGTCTAAGTCGAATAGATGGGTTGAGCTTAATTCGTTCTTTAAACAAGACCCAGATGGATGTTTTCAATAAGATTAGACAGTGGTGTCTTGGTAAAATTAGAGGAGAAAATCCAAAAGCATTTCAGGCTTTTATTACTGGCGGAGCAGGTACAGGCAAAAGTCATTTAATTAAAGCAATACAATATGAAGCAACGCGATTATTGTCTCCGTCGTCTTTGCACCCAGATGACATTTGTGTTCTCTTAACTGCTCCAACAGGCATTGCTGCATACAATTTAAAGGCTTCAACAATCCATACAACATTTTGTATTGGTACAAATGTGAAGTTGCCATACACACCTTTAGGTGAAGAGAAGCTAAATTCTTTACGTGCAAAATTACGTGGCCTTCAGATATTAATTATAGATGAAATATCTATGGTGGACCATAAACTTCTGGCATACATTCATGGAAGATTGCGACAAATAAAGCAAACCGCAGATTTGTCTGTTTTTGGTAATATTGCTGTCATTGCTGTTGGCGATTTCTTCCAATTACCTCCCGTGAAGGGTAAACCCCTCTTTGTGGATGTACCAGGAGTCGATTTATGGTTAAATTATTTTAAAGTTGTAGAATTAACACAGATTGTTAGGCAACAGGACAACATATTTGCTGAATTATTAAATAGATTAAGAACGCGAAGCAGGAAATCCCCGCTAAGAAAAGAAGATTTGGCAATACTATCAAGGTGTGAGAACGATGAAAATAATGATTGTTTACATATTTTTTCTACAAATGATGAAGTTCATGAGCACAACCTTGAGAAATTAATTCAAATCTGCGAAGAGGTTGAAACTATAGAGGCAGAAGATTTTGCACGTAGTAAGCAGACTGGAAAATTAGCATTACTTGCTGGACATCATGTAAAGGTTCATAATACATCCTTGGCAGCAAAGTTGCTTATAGGCATAAATGCACGTGTAATGTTAATAAAAAATCTTGATGTTGATGACGGACTAGTTAATGGTGTTTGTGGTACAGTTAAACACATTGAGCGTTCAAATAAGAATAAATTACCTGAAACTGTGTTTGTCTGTTTTGATGATAGTAATGTGGGCTTAAAAAGACGAAAGCAGTGTTTGTCTGAGCCAGCAAGATTATTTCAATCTACACCGATATACGTAGAAGAGGAAACTGTTTGTACGAAAGGTGGACTTCGTCGACAGTTTCCATTAAAATTAGCATGGGCGTGCACAGTTCATAAAGTTCAGGGTTTAACTGTTGATAGTGCGGTTGTTAGTTTAAAGCGAGTTTTTACTGCTGGGCAGGCATACGTAGCATTAAGTCGGGTAAGAAGTTTGTCTGGTTTGACAATAAAAGACTTTAACGAAAAAAGCATTTATTGTAATGACAAAGTCTTTGAGGCGATTAATGAAATGTCATGTTTTATGACAAACGACGATTTCAATATCCCAGTGCAAAACCATAATTTTTCAGTCTTTTTGTTAAATGTACAGAGTTTGCCATGTCATAAACAGGATTTGATGGTGTGCATTCAAAATTTGCAGCCCATGTGTATAGGTTTAACTGAAACATGGTTGCCTGCTTGCTATCAGCCTGACTATGTGCATTTAGACAATTATAATTTTGTGGGTCTATCGCGCTCTACAGCATATAACAGCAATTGTCCTCTTTTCAGTGAACTAAAAGCTCAACAACATGGTGGTGTTGGGTTATACACAGAATGTGGTGTGGAAAACTCTACTATTACATTCCCAAATCTTAACTTGGAGTGCATACTGACTGACTTCACTGAAATGGGGATATTACTTGCCGTAGTTTATAGGCCCCAAACATATACGTTGTCCATTTTCAAAGAAAATTTAGGTAAATTGATCGATTTAATGTCTTCATTACGCGATAAAATTGTACTTATAGGTGATTTTAATAATGATGCATTAAAATCACATTCTCTATGCTCTTTCATGTCAGATAGGGGTTTTATTCAACTTGTTAGACAGCCAACAACTGAAAGAGGAACCTTAATTGATCATGTTTATGTGAAGAACATTGAAGAGTTTTCAGTGCACACAAATGTTGTGCCAGTTTACTTCAGCACACATGAGGGAGTTCTGTGTTCATTTCGAGGTTTACAGGTTTAAATGTGTTGAACAACTTGTTGGACAGCTATAGCTTACGGATGCAATATATGACACTGTTCTGTACAATGTATTGTAAATAGATATTGTTAATAGGTTCTATACAGATTTGCCTACCTGGTAAAGGAGACAAAACCATGAGGAAAAAGCTTCTCTCTAACTCCTCCTGCATTGTTAAGCCAGTAACAAAGTATTGTTATTATGCGTAATTAATGGCAGTGTTTTCGTATTATACTTCTATCTGCAATTGTGACTGTGCTACGTATAGCTGGATGAGTGGGCTGTACAAACCATCCAGTATTAGATATACGCAATCACACTATTTCTCAGTGTATTGTTGCTGTGTGTAATTATTGGTAGTGTTTTCGTATTATACTTATATCTGCAATTGTGACTGTGCTACGTATAACTGGATGAGTGGGCTGTACAAACCATCCAGTATTATATTTACACAATCACACTATACCGCTCAGTGTTTTTTAATGTGAATAATTAATTCCAATTTGAACCTGTTAATTAACGTTATATAAATTGTTTACATATACATTAATTAAACCCTTCATTTAAAAATGCGTTCAAAAATTGTTGAAGCAATAAAGGTTTTGTTTTTCTTGCATTGCAACAGCATGTATTAACACATATATCTATAGTTCTACTTTACATGTACATTTTAAAAAAATTCATACATAAATACACACACCGATAATTACAATACATGCACTTACACATTTAACTACTTTCTAATTAACCCATCTGTAAATATTTTGCATATAAATATTATAATCAATCCATAACTATTACTAAATAAACTATAAACAAACAAACAAATAAATAAATAAATAAATAAATATATAATTGTGCTATTTTGATTTCAAACTGTCATGAAAATGTAAATATTGCTACTGTAATAATAATGATACATACTATACTTAAATATACAGAATATCATGCTAATCTAACTAGATCAATTTACACATACCATGCTGTTGCTAATACATGTTTTGCTTTTCCTTATAGTCAAATAATAACAAAAAGCAAAATACACTGGTTATGGTACTCCAGGTTACCCACCAGGATGGGGTTCGATTCCCTGCAGTGTACATGCTTGTTATTGTCAGATATGATTAATTTTATATCCTTTTTTTATATTATTAGATTTTACACATCCACATTCTTCAATTTCTCAAACAGCGTAGTAATAATAAAAAAACTTGAATACACTATTGTAAAAACATTATTTTCACTACAAAACAAATTCACTAATCAAAAATGTATTAAAAGTACACTTCACATGATTTTATAAAAGTACCTGTTTAAAATAACTGTACATGAAATGTAGGTACTCATCTTACTCTTATGTGACACTGATAATAAAAACATCTTTACAGTTCCTGTGATTTGGCTAAAAACTCTAGTAACAAAATCATCACCAAATTTCCCAGTCCTAAATATGACTTGAGAGGCCATTTGTGTCTATGTGTTTATAATGCTTCTCCTGATACACATTTCATTCAATCTCCTCCAAACTCACACAACATGAAGTAAATATATGGAAGATCCTAAAATGTTGTGGTAAAACATATTAGAGCGATTTTAAAATATTCTCCGGTTTAAATGCAATGTGTAAATACAAATAATTATTAATAAAAATCTATATGAATATTAAAAAACATTACTAACAAAGGAAAAACACAGAATGAGTTCTTTTGAAAATGTGAAAATGCAGAAAGTTGTGTGATGGGTAGGTTTAGAGGTAGGAGCAGTGCAGGAGGACAGAATATAAGTTTGTACAGTATAAAAACCATTACCGAAAAGAGTCCCGAAAAAGATAGTGAACCAGACATGAGTGTGTGCGTGTGTGTGTGTGCGTGTGTAAGAGAGAGAGAGAGCCACTTTTCTGTCTAAAAAGATTACCTCTCAATGCTGTGCTTTGGCCTGCATTAAATGATTAAACATATTATTCTGGGTTTGAATAAAAAAATAAATGTATAGAACCAGTTTATTTGTAGGGCATTGACAATATTGTTTTATATAATTAGTTAAATAATTGTGGTAATACAAATAATTATAAATAAAAAAATATAAATATAAAAAAACATTACCCCCCCCTCTCAGGATCACTCTGTGTGTGTGCGTGTGTGTGCATGCGTGCGTGCGTGTGTGCGTGTGTGTGTGTGTGCGTGTGTGTGTGTGTGTGTGTGTGTGTGTGTGTGTGTGTGTGTAGG
The DNA here is from genome assembly GCF_024679245.1 of Pseudorasbora parva. Lineage (NCBI taxonomy): Eukaryota > Metazoa > Chordata > Actinopteri > Cypriniformes > Gobionidae > Pseudorasbora > Pseudorasbora parva. Next base: position 36,541,834 of record NC_090172.1, read on the forward strand.
GGGTCTCTCTCACTCTGTGTGTGTGTGTGTCACCTTGTCTCTTGTTTTTTCATAATTTAACCATTTCATATCATAGGCTATCACAAATATCTATCACTTTATTGTGAAAAATAAGTAAAACAAAAACATATATTATATCTTTACTTAAATACTGGTCTTCTGAACTTTTTTCAGTATTTTCAGAAAAAATTTTGAGCTGCAAAAAATACATTTGCACATAATTGAAAGTGATATCCTAATACTTTAAATTGTTTTCTATAACATGGGCTTTAAAGAAGGTCATGTGCTGTGTTTGCAAAGATCACGTATGACACCCCCATTAAACTAATTCTTTATTGATAGAATTCAAATGGATAAAAAATAATAATAATTTCACATGATTTTATAAAAGTGGCTGTTTATAATAAACTTCCATAAATTATATGCACGCATATTACTCTTACCTGACACTGATATTAAAATCATTGTTGCGGTCTCTGTGATTTGGCTTATTTTTAAGAGAAATGTAAGGATAATACAACTTCAGCATTTGGACAGTATTCTGCACTCATTTTGAAATTGACATTTGACATCATCTGACATAAAATTAATGAATAAAATGTAATTGATCTCAGAGATGTGACTGTTGTGGTTCCTGGTCATAGCAGCACCAGTTGCTGCAGTTAATGAGGTGAATTCAAATGACTTTGACATAGTCCCTTTATTTATTTTTTCCCATATTAAATGCCTATTGCCTGCTGTGCACAGTTAAGCTGTTGCCACCGGGGTGGCGGTGCCCCCGGCTTGGGCCCGTCATCGCTGCTCGCAGCTTTAATTATTATTATTATTATTATTTTAACCCGACTATTTGGGCATTTTGGGGGCCCTTCCCATGCTCGAAAACTCTTGAAACTTTGCACACGCATCAGAATGCGCGGCCATCAGGGCCGGGCTGAGGCTGGGACCCGGGCGTGGCAGGGGGGCTCGACAGCGCCCCCTAAAGTGGGGTCTGAAAACGTGGTCTATAAATGAAACACACTTTCACGTACACATATGAAACTCGGTACACATATAGAGTTCATCGGGCCGAACAACTTTCGTGCTCTAAGTTATGTGTCAGCCCAACAGGAAGTGAGCTATTATGGGTTGTTCGGAAAACGCATGCTCTGGAATTTGCGATACTCCTCCTAGACGATTCACCCGATCAGCACCAAACTCGGTCAGCATGAAGTCAAGACACTGAGGATGCTAAATTGCAAGCAACTTTTTGATATCTCAAACGGTTTGGCCGTGGCGAAGAGACAAATTTATGGCGAGAAAAGGGAAACAGGAAGTGTGTTATAACTTTTGCATACATTAATTCATTTTGATGAAACTTCAGCTGTGTGTTCGTTGTAAGAGGCTGATCACATGGATATGACTTTTGTGAGTCAAAGTTATAGCGCCACCAACTGGCAGCAGGAAGTGTGTCACTTTTGTCCAAAGTGGGGGGGTTAGTTTTATCTACATTCACCAAACTCGGTATATATATTGTACATTTCGAGCCGGACAACTTTCTAATTTACAGTCATTAGCTCTGACCAACAGGAAGTCAGATAATTTGGTTGGAAGATAACAAGAAGTGGCAAAGCGAGCTCTGAGTTTTTACCTTCTCCTCAAAAGCGATTCATTCAATCTCCTCCAAACTCGGACAACATGAAGTAAATATACAGAAGATGCTAAAATGCGAACGGTTATTGGATATCTCAAACGGTGGTCCCGTAGCAAAAGCCTAAAAAACACAAAATAAGAACACAAGTGCCTGGTTCATAAATAAGGCTATACTCCCACCTGCTGGTTATTCTCTATATCACACTGTTTTTTGTTTTTTTTTTTTTTTCAACACTTATGCTCTCACTTAAATGACCAGTAGAGGGCAATATTGTATAAGTTTTCAAGCAAAAAAACCTTACCTCTGTGTGTGTGTGTGAATGGTTTTCTAGCCTGGTGGGGACTTAAACCTGAATGCACACAGACTCATGGGGACTTCCCAATGGGTACAAAAGCTTATAAATCAGACAGAATGAGTTCTTTTGAAAAGGTGAAAATGCAGAAAGTTGTGTGATGGGTAGGTTTAGGGGTAGGAGCAGTGTATGAGGACAGAATATATGGTTTGTACAGCATAAAAACCATTACATCTATGGTGAGTCCCCAGAAAAAGATAGTGAACCAGACATGAGTGTGTGTGTGTGTGTGTGTGTGTGAGGGGCAGGGGCAGGGGTGGGGGGGTGAAGGGGGGTGTTGTGGATGGGGGGATGGGCTGAGCTGATTTGAGTTGCCTGCAGCATACTTCAGCATTACTACTGTGTGTGTGTGTGTGTGTGTGTGTGTGTGTGTGTGTGTGTGTGTGTGTGTGTGTGTGTGTGTGTGTGTTGTTCTAGCCTGGTGGGGACTTAAACCTGAATGCACACAGACTCATGGGGACTTCTCAATGGGCACAAAAGCTTATAAATCATACAGAATGAGTTCTTTTGAAGAAAGTTTTGTGATGGGTAGGTGCAGTGTAGGAGGACAGAATATATGGTTTGTACAGCATAAAAACCATTACGTCTATGCTGAGTCCCCAAAAAGATAGTGAACCAGACATGAGTGTAAGTGTGTGTGTGTGTGTGTGTGTGTGTGTGTGTGTGTGTGTGTGTGTGTGTGTGTGTGTGTGTGTGTGTGTGTGTGTGTGTGTGTGTGTGTGTGTGTGTGTGTGTGTGTGTGTGTGAGAGAGAGAGAGAGAGAGAGAGAGAGAGAGAGAGAGAGAGAGAGAGAGAGAGAGAGAGAAACTTTTCTGTCTAAAAAGATTATCTCTCAATGCTTTGGCCTGCATTAAAGGATTAAACATATTATTCTGGGTTTGAATAAAAAAATAAATGTATAAAACCGGTTTATTTGTAGGGCATTGACAATATTGTTTTATATAATTAGTTAAATAATTGTGTTAATACAAATAATTATAATTAAAAAAATATAAATATAACAAAAATTACCCCCCCCTCTCCCTCTCTCAGGATCACTCTCTCTGTGTGTGTGTGTGTGTGTGTGTGTGTGTGTGTGTGTGTGTGGAGGGGGTCTCTCTCACTCTGTGTGTGTGTCACCTTGTCTCTTGTTTTTTCATAATTTAACCCTTTCATTTCATAGGCTATCACAAATATCTATCACTTTATTGTGAAAAATAAGTAAAAAACAAAAACATATATTATATCTTTAATTAAATACTGGTCTTCTAAACTCACAAAATTTTGAGCTGCAAAAAATACATTTGCTTATAATTGAAAGTGATATCCTAATACTTTTAATTGTTTTCTATAACATGGGCTTTAAAGAAGATCATGTGCTGTGTTTGCAAAGATCACGTATGACACCTCTTTAAACTAATTATTTATTCATAAAATTCAAATGAATTAAAAAATAAAATTTACATGATTTTATAAAAGTGGCTGTTTATAATAAACTTCCATAAATTTTATGCACGCATATTACTCTTACCTGACACTGATATTAAAATATCAATGATATTAAATTATATTATGATATTATATGATATTAAAATCATTGTTGCGGTCTCTGTGATTTGGCTTAATTTATTTTTAAGAGAAGTGTAAGGATAATACAACTTCAGCATTTGGACAGTATTCTGCACTCATTTTGAAATTGACATTTGACATCACCTGTCATAAAATTAAAGAATAAAATGTAATTGATCTCAGAGATGTGAGTGTTGTGATTCCTGGTCATAGCAGCACCAGTTGCTGCAGTTAATGAGGTGAATTCAAATGACTTTGACATAGTTTACATTTGACTTTATTTATTTTTTCCCATATTAAATGCCTATTGCCTGCTGTGCACAGTTAAGCTGATGCCACCGGGGTGGCGGTGCCCCCGGCTTGGGCCCGTCATCGCTGCTTGCAGCTTTAATTATTATTATTATTAGGGCCCAAGCCCTGAAAGGGCGCAGAGCCCTATTGTTCTTCTAAGGACAATTTAGCTTTTTCGACTATTCGGGCACTTTCGGGGCCTTTATCATGCTCGAAAACTCTTGAAACTTTGCACACACATCGGAATCTGCGGCCATCAGGGCCGGGCTGAGGCTGGTACCTGGGCGTGGCAGGGGGGCTCGACAGCGCCCCCTAAAGTGGGGTCTGAAAACATGGTCTATAAATCAAACACACTTGCACGCACATGTATGAAACTCGGTACACATATAGAGCTCATCAGGCCGAACAACTTTCGTGCTCTAAGTTATGTGTCAGCCCAACAGGAAGTGAGCTATTATGGGTTGTTCGGAAAACGCATGCTCTGGAATTTGCGATACTCCTCCTAGACGATTCACCCGATCAGCACCAAACTCGGTCAGCATGAAGTCAAGACACTGAGGATGCTAAATTGCGAGCAACTTTTTGATATCTCAAACGGTTAGGCTGTGGCGAGGAGACGAATTTATGGCGAGAAAAGGGAAACAGGAAGTGTGTTATAACTTCTGCATTCATTAATTCATTTTGATGAAACTTCAGCTGTGTGTTCGTTGTAAGAGGCTGATCACATGGATATGACTTTTGTGAGTCAAAGTTATAGCGCCACCAACTGGCAGCAGGAAGTGTGTCACTTTCAAAATTCTTTGAAATCACCATCTTATTTTTACCCGATTTACTTCAAACTTCATCAGTATAATGTCAAACCATAGCAGATATAAAGCTGGTAAGCACTTCCTGATATTGTATATACTGTTGCCACGGCAACACATCAAACTATAACATTCTTTTTCGCTCCTTTTGAGACTCTTAAAATGCTTCAAATTACATGAAACTCAACACACACATCAGACATGCTGTCCAGTAGATATGGGCAAAGACTTAAAAACGGGCATGGTTGAGGAGCTCAGTAGCGCCATCTTTTAACAAAAGTAATGCAATCTTTTGTCAAAAGTGGGGGGGTTAGTTTTATCTTCAGTCACCAAACTCTGTATATATATTGTTCTCTTTGAGCCGAACAACTTTCTAATTTACAGTCATTAGCTACGACGAACAGGAACTCAGATATTTAGGGCTTAAGGTGTGAGGACCTTATTGTAATTGCTAAAACCATCATTTTTCTTTTCCCAAATTAATTACATTTTTGAGGGCCTAAACACGCATGAAAACTCATGAAACTTTGCACACGCATCAGAAGTGGTGAAAACATACATCTGATATTGGTTTCAGAATTAGGTGTGGCAAAATGGTTCGATAGCGCCACCTACAAAATTTAAATTAAGCGTCATTCGCGCTACCATTCATGTATGAGTATGAAAATTCAGTAGACGCATTCAGCAGCCCAATACCTACAAAAAAGACCCAAGGCGCAAAGTCTGAAAAACCAACAGGAAGTGAGATATTTTGAATTTTCTTTGGTAAATTGGTGCAGTTTTTGCCATTGCCAGACGTTGTATTTTAACAAACTCCTCCTAGAGATTTAATCATATCAACATCGTATTTGCACAGTCTAATCTAAAGCCCTTTGTGGTGTTAAATTGGGAGGATCTTGAGTTTTCCCTGAAGGGTGTGTCTGTGGCGGCCTCACAAATGTTGATGTTTCGCCATGACACAGGAATTTGTTGTACCTCAGGCATACAATGTCCGATCTGCCTCAAACTTCACATGTTTGACAAGAGTCCTGGCCTGAAGACATCTACATTCCAATATTCAGTCAAAGTTATAGCGCCACCAACTGGCAGCAGGATGTGTCACTTTTTGAAAAAATTTTAAATCACTGTCTTACTTTCACCCGATTTACTTCAAACTTCATCAGTATAATGTGAAAACCCCATACGGAAATGTAATATATGTACATATATGTCCCTATATCCGAGTAGTGATGTCATATATGTTTCATATAAGGCAATACATTATTAGCACATATATCCATTCTCATGATATATGAAGATATAGGTTTATACCATGTATGAAATACCCATAGAAGAATTATTATATATACATATATTAAAATTATTTATATGTTGACTTTTTATATGGTACTGTATGTTAACGCCATATATGCAAACAATACATGTTGAATTTATATATATATATATATATAAGTTTATTTAAACATAATGTATGCAAACATTCAGTATGCTTGTTTAGGATTTTATAAGGATTTATATAGTGGTGTTTGAATCCTGGCATTTCATTCTAATTTAGTTTTGGTTCAGGCTTCGGACATTAAAAGCTCCATGTGTGTTTTTCTCCCCGTTGTGAGTGTACAGTTTGAGCATTCACTTGGTCTCGTGAGCATCTAGTTTTGCTTGGACAGTATATACTCTTTTGTCCATGTGTTTAGGGTTGTTTGTTTAGCATGCGGCTTCTGCTCATCATTAGCCATGGCGTGTACACTCATGACATTTTTCATCCTGTCCTCTAGAGGGCAACAAAGGGAGGAAGGGGTTTTAAGGTTACGAGTAGCATAGAGAGGAGAGGCATTGCAATGGAGCATGGGTGAAAATGCCTGGAATCACATTGCGTTTGAGAGTTAAGTGAATTGTACATTCTAATGCTTTACAATCTTATTCAAATGCACATTTTGATGTACCCATAAAAATGTTAATTCATAGTGCTTGGAAGTTTGCAGAGAAGCTAGCAGAGGACTCTGTTATGGGGCTTGAGTGCACTGATACCTACTTCTGACCTGTGTTGGATTGTGCCAGTGCCTTATCTGTGATTTAGGATTGTATATCTTCATTGCCTGCTTGGACTGGGCCTTCTACAACACTCATATAAGAGACTTGCATTGCAGACTGTATATCCTTTTCCTTCTACGGCATTTTGAATTGTTTGGTACTGTTTTTTGTTTGTGTATCACTAGTATTTTGAGTTTGGAATTGATGTACTGTTGTTTTTTTTACTTATAGTGTTAAGCTTCGATATTCACAATGCTGTCTTGGATATCTGTCCATGTGCTAATTGTTACTATGTTATCTAATTCAGTGGTTAAATAGATACAATTTATTTCCACTCCCACATTTAGAATCTTACAGTTAGTTTGAACACAAACTATTGGCAAAAGTGAATTCCCGTTTTTTTTAGGCTTTCTTGTTGTATAAAAAACTAAGGAGAGACAGTTACAAGCATGACAGGGTTTGTTTGTTTCGATTGTTTATTTTTGAAGTATAATAAAAAGCCCATTAACCTCTGCACCCTTGAGTCCTTCATCTCTTGCCTCACCTGACAATAAGTAACATTATAAATATTTTTTTATTTTAAATGTCATTTGTTTTATACATAGTATATATTTTAAGACCCTACGACATTTGACATTGATAGTGATTTGTCACATATATAATTTAAACATATGTTGACTAAAGATATATGTCAATATATGGAATTTCTGATGCTGTGCATATATGTGCATTTATGTTTTTACTCTATATGAGCATAGTAGGATATTTCATATATGAGACCTATATGTCAAAATATGTATTATACATTCATAAACATATATAATATATGGGATACATTTATATGTCAATATATGGAATTGTTCCAATTTCTAATATGTTTCATATATGTTTTTACTTTATATATCACATATATCGCATATATTGATATTTCATATATACACATGTATTGCATTTCCGTATGGGAACATGACAGACATAGACATACGAATGGATTCCTGATATTTAATAAACTTTTGCTATGGCAAAGTGTCATTTTAATAATTTTTTTGGGTGTTTTTGAGACTTAGCATGCTTGAAATTGTGTGTGTGTGTGTATTTGTGTGTGTGTGTGTGTGCGCGCGTGTTTTCTATACATGGGCTTTACAGAAGGTCATTCTGTTTTTGAAAAGACACATGTCTTAAAATTAATTATTTACTGATAAAAATCAAATTGATTTAAAAAGTAAATTTCACATGATTTTCTAGTTTATAAGTTGTCTGGGTATCACCAGACCAAGCTCAATTTAATATTTGATCAATGAGCATTATTTGAATGACTCTGTATGCAATTGGATAGTCAACTAAACAGACTACTAAACTCGCCAATAGCGTGCCAGGTGAATAAGTTAGTCTGTGATTTGTTCCCGCAAAAGTGTAACAGAAGCAGTAGAAATGAATGTACAGGTTTTCAGACTGTGTTGCAGGGCGAAGTCAAATCGCTGGCAGATCAGGCTGGCTTTACCCAGTCAGTCTAAGTAAATTTTATAATAAAGTTTATAATAAACTTCCATAAAATTTAGACGCGCATCTTACTCTTACCTGACACTAATATTAAAATCATTGCTGCAGTTTCTGTGATTTGGCTCCAATTGGTAATTTTGTAATTAACATTTTTTTATTGGATGCTACAAATATTGAAATGAAAGCATGCTTAATTGCATAAGATTGTAAACAGCTAAGGTAGGTCAAAAACACATGTAGAGAAGTGTTAGGATAATACAATATCACCATTCGGACGGTATTCTGCGCTCATTTAAAATTGATGTGACATCATCTGACATGAAACTGATTCATTAAATTGAATTGATCTCATAGATGTGACTGTTGTGGTTCGTAGTCATAGCAGCACCAACTGCTGCAGTTAATGTGGTGAATCCAACTTCATTTGAAGGGCAGTAACAATATAGTTTTATATAATTCGTTTAACAATTGTGTTAATAAAATAAAAAGACCATGAATTAAATACTGGCCTTCTGGACTTACAAAATTTTGAGCTGCAAAAGATAACTTTGCACATATTTGAAAATTACCTATTATATCATATTACATTAGAATTCATCTATATTTAAATTCCATCATGGGTGTGGCTTGTGGTCATAGCGGCACCAGCTGCTGCGGTAAATGTGGCATATTTGAGCGATTTTAAAATACTCTCCTGTTTAAATGCATATTGCCTGTCTTGCACAATTTGCCTGAAGCCACCGGGGTGGTGGTGCCACCGGCTTGGGCCCGTCATCGCTGCTCGCAGCTTTAATTAGGGCCCAAGCCCTGAAAGGGCGCAGAGCCCTATTGTTCTTCTAAGGATTATTATTAGGGCCCAAGCCCTGAAAGGGCGCAGAGCCCTATTGTTCTTCTAAGGATTATTATTATTAGGGCCCAAGCCCTGAAAGGGCGCAGAGCCCTATTGTTCTTCTAAGGATTTTTAGGGCCCAAGCCCTGAAAGGGCGCAGAGCCCTATTGTTCTTCTAAGGATTATTTGTTATTAGGGCCCAAGCCCTGAAAGGGCGAAGAGCCCTATTGTTCTTCTAAGGATTATTTGTTATTATTAGGGCCCAAGCCCTGAAAGGGCGCAGAGCCCTATTGTTCTTCTAAGGATTATTAGGGCCCAAGCCCTGAAAGGGCGCAGAGCCCTATTGTTCTTCTAAGGATTATTATTATTATTATTATTATTATTATTATTATTATTATCTTTTCGCCTTTTGGGCATTTTTGGGGCCCTTCCCATGCTCGAAAACTCTTGAAACTTTGCACATGCATCGGAATGCATGGCCAACAGGGTCTGGCAGAGGCCTTTGACCCGGGCGTGGCAGGGGGGCTCAACAGCGCCCCCTTGAAAAACTGGGTCTATATATTAAACACACTTGCACGTACATGTATGAAACTCGGTACACTTATAGATCTCATCGGGCCAAACAACTTCCGCACTCATAGTCATAAGCTTCGCCCAACAGGAAGTGAGCTATTATGGGTTGTTCGGAAAACACATGCTCTGGAATTTGCGATACTCCTCCTAGACGATTCACCCGATCAGCACCAAACTCGGTCAGCATGAAGTCAAGACACTGAGGATGCTAAATTGAGAGCAACTTTTTGATATCTCAAACGGTTTGGCCGTGGCGAAGAGACAAATTTATGGCGAGAAAAGGGAAACAGGAAGTGTGTTATAACTTTTGCATACATTAATTTATTTTGATGAAACTTCAGCTGTGTGTTCGTTGTAAGAGGCCGATCACATGGATATGACTTTTGTGAGTCAAAGTTATAGCGCCACCAACTGGCAGCAGCAAGTGTGTCACTTTTGTCCAAAATGGGGGGGTTAGTTTTATCTGCAGTCACCAAACTCGGTATATATATTGTACATTTCGAGCCGGACAACTTTCTAATTTACAGTCATTAGCTCTGACCAACAGGAAGTCAGATAATTTGGTTGGAAGATAACAAGAAGTCGAAAGCGAGCTCTGAGTTTTTACCCTCTCCTCAAAAGCGATTCATTCAATCTCCTCCAAACTCGGACAACATGAAGTAAATATACAGAAGATGCTAAAATGCGAACGGTTATTGGATATCTCAAACGGTGTTCCCGTAGCAAAAGCTTAAAAAATACAAAAGAGAGACACAAGTAACTGGTTCATAAATAAGACTATACTCCCACCTGCTGGTTATTCTATCACACTGTTTTTTTTTTTTTTTTCAAAACTTATGCTCTCCCTTAAATGACCAGTAGAGGGCAATATTGTATAAGTTTTCAAGCAAAAAAACTTGCCTCTGTGTGTGTGTGTGAATGGTTTTCTAACCTGGTGGGGACTTAAACCTCAATGCACACAGACTCATGGGGACGTCCCAATGGGTACAAAAGCTTATAAATCAGACAGAATGAGTTACTTTGAAAATGTGAAAATGCAGAAAGTTTCCTGTGATGGGCAGGAGCAGTGTAGGAGGACAGAATATATGGTTTGTACAGCATAAAAACCATTACATCAATGCTGAGTCCCCAAAAAGATGGTGAACCAGACATGTGTGTGTGAGTGTGTGTGTGTGTGTGTGTGTGTGTGTGTGTGTGTCTGTGTGTTGGGAGGGGGGGGATGGTGGATGGGCTGAGCTTAGCTGATAAGGGTTGCCTGCAGCATACTTCAGCATTACTACTGTCTGTGTGTGTGTGTGTGTGTGTGTGTGTGTGTGTGTGTGTGTGTGTGTGTGTGTGTGTGTGTGTGTGTGTGTGTGTGTGTGTGTGTGTGTGTGTGTGTGCGTGTGTGTGTTATTTTTTCTAGCCTGGTGGGGACTTCAACCTGAATGCACACAGACTCATGGGGACACGTGTCAATGATTTCTACTGTGTGTGTGTGTGTGTGTGTGAGTGTGTGTGTGTGTGTGTGTGTGTGTGTGTGTGTGTGTGTGTGTGCGTGTGTGTGTGTGTGTGTGTGTGTGTGTGTGTGTGTGTGTGTGAGCCACTCTTCTGTCTAAAACAATTACCTCTCAATGCTGTGCTTTGGCCTGCATTAAAGGATTAAACATATTATTCTGGGTTTGAATAAAAAAATAAATGTATAAAACCAGTTTATTTGTAGGGCATTGACAATATTGTTTTATATAATTAGATACCCCCCCCCCTCCTCAGGATCACTGTGTGTGTGTGTGTGTGTGTGTGTGTGTGTGTGTGTGTGTGTGTGTGTGTGTGTGTGTGTGTGTGTGTGTGTGTGTGGAGGGGGTCTGTCTCACTCTGTGTGTTACCTTGTCTCTTGTTTTTTTTAATAATTTAACCCTTTCATACCATAGGATATCACAAATATCTATCACTTTATTGTGAAAAATAAGTAAAAAACTAAAACATATATTATATCTTTAATTAAATACTGGTCTTCTGAACTTACAAAATTTTGAGCTGCAAAAAAATACATTTGCACATAATTGAAAGTGATATCCTAATACTTTTTAATTGTTTTCTATAACATGGGCTTTAAAGAAGGTCATGCGCTGTGTTTGCAAAGATCACGTATGACACCTCTTTAAACTAATTATTTATTGATAGAATTCAAATGAATAAAAAATAATAATTTCACATGAATTTATAAAAGTGGCTGTTTATTATAAACTTCCATAAATTATATGCACGCATATTACTCTTACCTGACACTGATATTAAAATCATTGTTACGGTCTCTGTGATTTGGCTTAATTTATTTTTAAGAGAAGTGTAAGGATAATACAACTTCAGCATTTGGACCGTATTCTGCACTCATTTTGAAATTGACATTTGACATCATCTGACATAAAATTAATGAATAAAATGTAATTGATCTCAGAGATGTGAGTGTTGTGGTTCCTGGTCATAGCAGCACCAGTTGCTGCAGGTAATGAGGTGAATTCAAATGACTTAGACAAAGTCCCATTATTTATTTTTCCCATATTAAATGCCTATTGGCCTGCTCCGCACAGTTAAGCTGATGCCACCGGGGTGGCGGTGCCACCGGCTTGGGCCCGTCATCGCTGCTCGCAGCTTTAATTATTAGTGAAACCATACTCAACAGAGCATGAAGACTAGATGTATCAAAGCTCAACAGCGCCCCCTTGAAAAACTGGGTCTATATATTAAACACACTTGCACGTACATGTATGAAACTCGGTACACTTATAGATCTCATCGGGCCAAACAACTTCCGCACTCATAGTCATAAGCTTCGCCCAACAGGAAGTGAGCTATTATGGGTTGTTCGGAAAACACATGCTCTGGAATTTGCGATACTCCTCCTAGACGATTCACCCGATCAGCACCAAACTCGGTCAGCATGAAGTCAAGACACTGAGGATGCTAAATTGAGAGCAACTTTTTGATATCTCAAACGGTTTGGCCGTGGCGAAGAGACAAATTTATGGCGAGAAAAGGGAAACAGGAAGTGTGTTATAACTTTTGCATACATTAATTTATTTTGATGAAACTTCAGCTGTGTGTTCGTTGTAAGAGGCCGATCACATGGATATGACTTTTGTGAGTCAAAGTTATAGCGCCACCAACTGGCAGCAGCAAGTGTGTCACTTTTGTCCAAAATGGGGGGGTTAGTTTTATCTGCAGTCACCAAACTCGGTATATATATTGTACATTTCGAGCCGGACAACTTTCTAATTTACAGTCATTAGCTCTGACCAACAGGAAGTCAGATAATTTGGTTGGAAGATAACAAGAAGTCGAAAGCGAGCTCTGAGTTTTTACCCTCTCCTCAAAAGCGATTCATTCAATCTCCTCCAAACTCGGACAACATGAAGTAAATATACAGAAGATGCTAAAATGCGAACGGTTATTGGATATCTCAAACGGTGTTCCCGTAGCAAAAGCTTAAAAAATACAAAAGAGAGACACAAGTAACTGGTTCATAAATAAGACTATACTCCCACCTGCTGGTTATTCTATCACACTGTTTTTTTTTTTTTTTTCAAAACTTATGCTCTCCCTTAAATGACCAGTAGAGGGCAATATTGTATAAGTTTTCAAGCAAAAAAACTTGCCTCTGTGTGTGTGTGTGAATGGTTTTCTAACCTGGTGGGGACTTAAACCTCAATGCACACAGACTCATGGGGACGTCCCAATGGGTACAAAAGCTTATAAATCAGACAGAATGAGTTACTTTGAAAATGTGAAAATGCAGAAAGTTTCCTGTGATGGGCAGGAGCAGTGTAGGAGGACAGAATATATGGTTTGTACAGCATAAAAACCATTACATCAATGCTGAGTCCCCAAAAAGATGGTGAACCAGACATGTGTGTGTGAGTGTGTGTGTGTGTGTGTGTGTGTGTGTGTGTGTGTGTGTGTGTCTGTGTGTTGGGAGGGGGGGGATGGTGGATGGGCTGAGCTTAGCTGATAAGGGTTGCCTGCAGCATACTTCAGCATTACTACTGTCTGTGTGTGTGTGTGTGTGTGTGTGTGTGTGTGTGTGTGTGTGTGTGTGTGTGTGTGTGTGTGTGTGTGTGTGTGTGTGTGTGTGTGTGTGTGTGTGTGTGTGTGTGTGTGTGTGTGTGTGTGTGTGTGTGTGTGCGTGTGTGTGTTATTTTTTCTAGCCTGGTGGGGACTTCAACCTGAATGCACACAGACTCATGGGGACACGTGTCAATGATTTCTACTGTGTGTGTGTGTGTGTGTGTGAGTGTGTGTGTGTGTGTGTGTGTGTGTGTGTGTGTGTGCGTGTGTGTGTGTGTGTGTGTGTGTGTGTGTGTGTGTGAGCCACTCTTCTGTCTAAAACAATTACCTCTCAATGCTGTGCTTTGGCCTGCATTAAAGGATTAAACATATTATTCTGGGTTTGAATAAAAAAATAAATGTATAAAACCAGTTTATTTGTAGGGCATTGACAATATTGTTTTATATAATTAGATACCCCCCCCCCCTCCTCAGGATCACTGTGTGTGTGTGTGTGTGTGTGTGTGTGTGTGTGTGTGTGTGTGTGTGTGTGTGTGTGTGTGTGTGTGTGTGTGTGTGTGTGTGTGTGTGTGGAGGGGGTCTGTCTCACTCTGTGTGTTACCTTGTCTCTTGTTTTTTTTAATAATTTAACCCTTTCATACCATAGGATATCACAAATATCTATCACTTTATTGTGAAAAATAAGTAAAAAACTAAAACATATATTATATCTTTAATTAAATACTGGTCTTCTGAACTTACAAAATTTTGAGCTGCAAAAAAATACATTTGCACATAATTGAAAGTGATATCCTAATACTTTTTAATTGTTTTCTATAACATGGGCTTTAAAGAAGGTCATGCGCTGTGTTTGCAAAGATCACGTATGACACCTCTTTAAACTAATTATTTATTGATAGAATTCAAATGAATAAAAAATAATAATTTCACATGAATTTATAAAAGTGGCTGTTTATTATAAACTTCCATAAATTATATGCACGCATATTACTCTTACCTGACACTGATATTAAAATCATTGTTACGGTCTCTGTGATTTGGCTTAATTTATTTTTAAGAGAAGTGTAAGGATAATACAACTTCAGCATTTGGACCGTATTCTGCACTCATTTTGAAATTGACATTTGACATCATCTGACATAAAATTAATGAATAAAATGTAATTGATCTCAGAGATGTGAGTGTTGTGGTTCCTGGTCATAGCAGCACCAGTTGCTGCAGGTAATGAGGTGAATTCAAATGACTTAGACAAAGTCCCATTATTTATTTTTCCCATATTAAATGCCTATTGGCCTGCTCCGCACAGTTAAGCTGATGCCACCGGGGTGGCGGTGCCACCGGCTTGGGCCCGTCATCGCTGCTCGCAGCTTTAATTATTATTATTATTATTATTATTATTATTTTAACCCGACTATTTGGGCATTTTGGGGGCCCTTCCCATGCTCGAAAACTCTTGAAACTTTGCACACGCATCAGAATGCGCGGCCATCAGGGCCGGGCTGAGGCTGGGACCCGGGCGTGGCAGGGGGGCTCGACAGCGCCCCCTAAAGTGGGGTCTGAAAACGGGGTCTATAAATAAAACACACTTGCACGTACATATATTAAACTCGGTACACATATAGAGCTCATCGGGCCGAACAACTTTCGTGCTCTAAGTTATGTGTCAGCCCAACAGGAAGTGAGCTATTATGGGTTGTTCGGAAAACGCATGCTCTGAAATTTGCGATACTCCTCCTAGACGATTCACCCGATCAGCACCAAACTCGGTCAGCATGAAGTCAAGACACTGAGGATGCTAAATTGCAAGCAACTTTTTGATATCTCAAACGGTTTGGCCGTGGCGAAGAGACAAATTTATAGCGAGAAAAAGGAAACAGGAAGTGTGTTATAACTTTTGCATACATTAATTCATTTTGATGAAACTTCAGCTGTGTGTTCGTTGTAAGAGGACGATCACATGGATATGACTTTTGTGAGTCAAAGTTATAGCGCCACCAACTGGCAGCAGGAAGTGTCACTTTTGTCCAAAGTGGGGGGTTAGTTTTTTCTGCAGTCACCAAACTCGGTATATATATTGTACATTTTGAGCCGGACAACTTTCTAATTTACAGTCATTAGCTCTGACCAACAGAAAGTCAGATAATTTGGTTGGAAGATAACACAAAGTGGAAAGCGAGCTCTGAGTTTTTACCTTCTCCTCAAAAGCGATTCATTCAATCTCCTCCAAACTCAGACAACATGAAGTAAATATACAGAAGATGCTAAAATGCGAACGGTTATTGGATATCTCAAACGGTTTTCCCTTAGTAAAAGCCTAAAAAAGACCAAATTGGGACACAAGTAATGGTTCATAAATAAGGCTATACTCCCACCTGCTGGTTATTCAATATCACACTGTTTTTTTTCCTGGTTTTTTTTTCTGTTTTTTCAACACTTATGCTCTCCCTTAAATGACCAGTAGAGGGCAATATTGTATAAGTTTTCAAGCAAAAAACCTTGCCTCTGTGTGTGTGTGTGAATGGTTTTCTAGCCTGCTGGGGACTTAAACCTGAATGCACACAGACTCATGGGGACTTCCCAATGGGTACAAAAGCTTATAAATCAGACAGAATGAGTTCTTTTGAAAAGGTGAAAATGCAGAAAGTTTTGTGTGATGGGTTGGTTTAGGGGTAGGGGCAGTGTAGGAGGACAGAATATATGGTTTGTACAGCATAAAAACCATTACGTCTATGGTGAGTCCCCAAAAAGATAGTGAACCAGACATGAGTGTGTGTGTGTATGTGTGTGTGTGTTGTGGATGGGGGATGGTGGAATGGCTTAACTGATAAGAGTTGCCTGCAGCATACTTCAGCATTACTACTGTGTGTGTGTGTGTGTGTGTGTGTGTGTGTGTGTGTGTGTGTGTGTGTGTGTGTGTGTGTGTGTTCTTTTTAGCCTGGTGGGGACTTCAACCTGAATGCACACAGACTCATGGGGACACGTGTCACTGATTTCTACAGTGTGTGTGTGTGTGTGTGTGTGTGTGTGTGTGTGTGTGTGTGTGTGTGTGTGTGTGTGTGTGTGTGTGTGTGTGTGTGTGTGAGCCACTCTTCTGTCTAAAAAGATTACCTCTCAATGCTGTGCTTTGGCCTGCATTAAAGGATTAAACATATTATTCTGGGTTTGAATAAAAAAATTAATGTATAAAACCAGTTTATTTGTAGGGCATTGACAATATTGTTTTATATAATTAGTTAAATAATTGTGTTAATACAAATAATTATTAATAAAAATATATAAATATAAAAAAAAACATTACTAACAAAAGAAAAAACACATTTTATTGTCTTTAAAAAAATAAAATAAAAATAAGTAGTGTGTGTAACTTAAAAAATGAGAAGATTAATGCCTTTTGTTTAAGGACAAAAATGAGAACCAATAATCTACTGGTATATAGAATAACCAGAAGGTGGAAGTGTAGCCTTATTTAGTAACCAGGTTGGATATGTCCTAGGGAACACTGTTTTGAAGATAAAACTATTGTTGTTTTTGCAAAACAGTGTTTTCAGACAGTGAAATAAAAACAATGTTCTCTCACTGTTTAGATTTTGTGTCTGTCATTCCCCTCCCCCCTCACTCTCCCTCTCTCAGGATCACTCTGTGTGTGTGTGTGTGTGTGTGTGTGTGTGTGTGTGTGTGTGTGTGTGTGTGTGTGTGTGTGTGTGTGTGTGGAGGGGGTCTCTCTCACTCTGTGTGTGTCACCTTGTCTCTTGTTTTTTCATAATTTAACCCTTTCATATCATAGGCTATCACAAATATCTATCACTTTATTGTGAAAAATAAGTAAAAAACTAAAACATATATTATATCTCTAATTAAATACTGGTCTTCTGAACTTACAAAATTTTAAGCTGCAAAAAATACATTTGCACATAATTGAAAGTTATATCCTAATACTTTTAATTGTTTTCTATAACATGGGCTTTAAAGAAGGTCATGTGCTGTGTTTGCAAAGATCACGTATGACACCTCTTTAAACTAATTATTTATTGATAGAATTCAAATGGATGAAAAAATAATTTCACATGATCTTATAAAAGTGGCTGTTTATAATAAACTTCCATAAATTATATGCACGCATATTACTCTTACCTGACACTGATATTAAAATCATTGTTGCGGTCTCTGTGATTTGGCTTAATTTATTTTTAAGAGAAGTGTAAGGATAATACAACTTCAGCATTTGGACAGTATTCTGCACTCATTTTGAAATTGACATTTGACATCATCTGACATAAAATTAATTAATAAAATGTAATTGATCTCATAGATGTGAGTGTTGTGGTTCCTGGTCATAGCAGCACCAGTTGCTGCAGTTAATGAGGTGAATTCAAATGACTTTGACAAGTCCTTTTATTTATTTTTTCTCATATTAAATGCCTATTGGCCTGCTGTGCACAGTTAAGCTGATGCCGCCGGGGTGGCGGTGCCACCGGCTTGGGCCCGTCATCGCTGCTCGCAGCTTTAATTTATTATTATTTTTTTACGCGACTATTTGGGCATTTTTGGGGCCCTTCCCATGCTCGAAAACTCTTGAAACTTTGCACACGCATCAGAATGCGCGGCCATCAGGGCCGGGCTGAGGCTGGGACCCGGGCGTGGCAGGGGGGCTCGACAGCGCCCCCTAAAGTGGGCTCTGAAAACGTGGTCTATAAATCAAACCAACTTCCACGTATATATATGAAACTCGGTACACATATAGAGCTCATCGGGCCGAACAACTTTCGTGCTCTAAGTTATGCGTCAGCCCAACAGGAAGTGAGCTATTATGGGTTGTTCGGAAAACGCATGCTCTGAAATTTGCGATACTCCTCCTAGACGATTGACCCGATCAGCACCAAACTCGGTCAGCATGAAGTCAACACACTGAGGATGCTAAATTGCGAGCAACTTTCTGATTTCTCAAACGGTTTGGCTGTGGCGAAGAGATGAATTTATGGCGAGAAAAAGGAAACAGGAAGTGTGTCATAACTTTTGCATACATTAATTCATTTTGATGAAACTTCAGCTGTGTGTTCGTTGTAAGAGACTGATCACATGGATATGACTTTTGTGAGACAAAGTTATAGCGCCACCAACTGGCAGCAGGAAGTGTGTCACTTTCAAAATTGCTTTAAATCCCCATCTTATTTTCACCCGATTTACTTCAAACTTCATCAGTATAATGTCAAAACATGGCAGATATAGACATATGAATGGATTCCTGATTCTAGAAAAACTGTTGTCATGGCAACGTGTCAAAGTCTAATAATCTTTTTTGGTGTTTTTGAGACTCTTCACATGCTTGAAATTGCATGAAACTCAACACACACATCAGACATGCTGTCCAGAAGATGCAAGCAAAGATTCAGAAACGGGCGCGGTAGAGGGGCTCAGTAGCGCCATCTTTTGTCCAAAGCGGGGGGTTAGTTTTATCTACAGTCACCAAACTCGGTATATATATTGTACATTTTGAGCCGGACAACTTTCTAATTTACAGTCATTAGCTCTGACCAACAGGAAGTCAGATAATTTGGTTGGAAGATAACAAGAAGTCGAAAGCGAGCTCTGAGTTTTTACCTACTCCTCAAAAGCGATTCATTCAATCTCCTCCAAACTCGGACAACATAAAGTAAATATACAGAAGATGCTAAAATGTGAACGGTTATTGGATATCTCAAACGGTGTTCCCGTAGCAAAAGCCTAAAAAACACAAAATAAGCACACAAGTGCCTGGTTCATAAATAAGGCTATACTCCCACCTGCTGGTTATTCTATATAATCACACTGTTTTTTTGTGTTTTTTTTCAACACTTATGCTCTCCCTTAAATGTCCAGTAGAGGGCAATATTGTATAAGTTTTCAAGCAAAAAAACTTGCCTCTGTGTGTGTGTGAGAATGGTTTTCTAGCCTGGTGGGGACTTAAACCTGAATGCACACAGACTCATGGGACTTCCCAATGGGTACAAAAGCTTATAAATCAGACAGAATGAGTTCTTTTGAAAAGGTGAAAATGCAGAAAGTTTTGTGTGATGGGAAGGTTTAGGGGTAGGAGCTGTGTAGGAGGACAGAATATGGTTTGTACAGCATAAAAATCATTATGCCTATGGTGAGTCCCCAAATAGATAGTGAACCAGACATGAGTGTGTGTGTGTGTGTGTGTGTGTGTGTGTGTGTGTGTGTGTGTGTGTGTGTGTTCTTTTTTCTAGCCTGGAGGGGACTTCAACCTGAATGCACACAGACTCATGGGGACATGTGTCATTGATTTCTACACTGTGTGTGTGTGTGTGTGTGTGTGTGGGGGGGGGGGGGGGGGGGGGGGGGTTGTTGTGGATGGGGGATGGTGGATGGGCTTAACTGATAAGAGTTGCCTGCAGCATACTTCAGCATTACTACTGTGTGTGTGTGTATGTGTGTGTATATGTGTGTGTGTGTGCGTGTTCTTTTTTCTAGCCTGGTGGGGACTTCAACCTGAATGCACACAGACTCATTGGGACACGTGTCACTGATTTCTACAGTGTGTGTGTGTGTGTGTGTGTGTGTGTGTGTGTGTGTGTGTGTGTGTGTGTGTGTGTGTGTGTGTGTGTGTGTGTGTGTGTGTGTGTGTGTGTGTGTGTGTGTGTGTGTGTGTGAGAGAGAGCCACTCTTCTGTCTAAAAAGATTACCTCTCAATGCTGTGCTTTGGCCTGCATTAAAGGATCAAACATATTATTCTGGGTTTGAATAAAAAAATTCATGTATAAAACCAGTTTATTTGTAGGGCATTGACAATATTGTTTTATATAATTATTTAAATAATTGTGTAAATACAAATAATTATTAATAAAAATATATAAATATTTAAAAAAACATTACTAACAAAAGAAAAAACACATTTAATTGTCTTTAAAAAGAAAAGGAAAAAAAAGTAGTGTGTGTAACTTAAAAAAATGAGAAGATTAATGCCTTTTGTTTAAGGACAAAAATGAGAACCAATGAGCTACCGGCATATAGAATAACCAGAAGGTGGGAGTGTAGCCTTATTTAGTAACCAGGTTGGATATGTCCTAGGGAACACTGTTTTGAAGATAAAACTATTGTTGTTATTGCAAAACAGTGTTTTCAGACAGTGAAATAAAAACAATGTTCTCTCACTGTTTAGATTTTGTGTCTGTCCTTACCCCCCCCCCCCCCCCCCCTCACTCTCCCTCTCTCAGGATCACTCTGTGTGTGTGTGTGTGTGGAGGGGGTCTCTCTCACTCTGTGTATGTCGCCTTGTTTCTTGTTTTTCATAATTTAACCCTTTCATATCAAAAGCTATCAGCAATATCTATCACTTTATTGTGAAAAATAAGTTTTAAAAAATGTATTATACATATATATAACACTGGTCTTCTGAACTTACAATATTTTGAGCTGCAAAAAATACATTTGCACATAATTGAAAGTGATATCCTAATACTTTTAATTGTTTTCTATAACATGGGCTTTAAAGAAGGTCATGTGCTGTGTTTGCAAAGATCACGTATGACACCTCTTTAAACTAATTATTTATTGATAAAATTCAAATGGATAAAAAAAATATAATTTCACATGATCTTATAAAAGTGGCTGTTTATAATAAACTTCTATAAATTTTATGCACGCATATTACTCTTACCTGACACTGATATTAAAATCATTGTTGCAGTCTCTGTGATTTGGCTTAATTTATTTTTAAGAGAAGTGTAAGGATAATACAACTTCAGCATTTGGACAGTATTCTGCATTCATTTTGAAATTGACATTTGACATCACCTGACATAATATTAAAGAATAAAATGTAATTGATCTCAGAGATGTGAGTGTTGTGGTTCCTGGTCATAGCAGCACCAGTTGCTGCAGTTAATGAGGTGAATTCAAATGACTTTGACATAGTCCCTTTATTTATTTTTTCCCATATTAAATGCCTATTGCCTGCTGTGCACAGTTAAGCTGATGCCACCGGGGTGGCGGTGCCCCCGGCTTGGGCCCGTCATCGCTGCTCGCAGCTTTAATTTATTATTATTTTTTTACGCGACTATTTGGGCATTTTTGGGGCCCTTCCCATGCTCGAAAACTCTTGAAACTTTGCACACGCATCAGAATGCGCGGCCATCAGGGCCGGGCTGAGGCTGGGACCCGGGCGTGGCAGGGGGGCTCGACAGCGCCCCCTAAAGTGGGGTCTGAAAACGGGCTCTATAAATCAAACACACTTGCACGTACATATATGAAACTCGGTACACATATAGAGCTCATCGGGCCGAACAACTTTCGTGCTCTAAGTTATGCGTCAGCCCAACAGGAAGTGAGCTATTATGGGTTGTTCGGAAAACGCATGCTGTGGAATTTGCGATACTCCTCCTAGACGATTCACCCGATCAGCACCAAACTCGGTCAGCATGAAGTCAAGACACTGAGGATGCTAAATTGCGAGCAACTTTTTGATATATCAAACGGTTTGGCCGTGGCGAAGAGACGAATTTATGGCGAGAAAAGGGAAACAGGAAGTGTGTAATAACTTCTGCATACATTAATTCATTTTGATTAAACTTCAGCTGTGTGTTCGTTGTAAGAGGCCGATCACATGGATATGACTTTTGTGAGTCAAAGTTATAGCGCCACCAACTGGCAGCAGGAAGTGTCACTTTTGTCCAAAGAGGAGGGTTAGTTTTATCTACATTCACCAAACTCGGTATATATATAGTACTTTTCGAGCCGGACAACTTTCTAATTTACTGTCATTAGCTCTGACCAACAGGAAGTCAGATAATTTGGTTGGAAGATAACACAAAGTGGAAAGCGAGCTCTGAGTTTTTACCTTCTCCTCAAAAGCGATTCATTCAATCTCCTCCAAACTCGGACAACATGAAGTAAATATACAGAAGATGCTAAAATGCGAACGGTTATTGGATATCTCAAACGGTGTTCCCGTAGTAAAAGCCTAAAAAACACAAAATAGGGACACACGTGCCTGGTTCATAAATAAGGCTATACTCCCACCTGCTGGTTATTCTATATATCACACTGGCTGTTTTTCTGTTTTTTTTCTTCTGTTTTTTCAACACTTATGCTCTCCCTTAAATGACCAGTAGAGGGCAATATTGTATAAGTTTTCAAGCAAAAAACCTTGCCTCTCTGGGTGTGTGCATGGTTTTCTAACCTGGTGGGGACTTAAACCTGAATGCACACAGACTCATTGGGACTTCCCAATGGGTACAAAAGCTTATAAATCAGACAGAATGAGTTCTTTTGAAGAAAGTTTTGTGTGATGGGTAGGTTTAGGGGCAGGAGCAGTGTAGGATGACAGAATATATGGTTTGTACAGCATAAAAACCATTACATCTATGAGTCCCCAGAAAGATAGTGAACCAGACATGAGTGTGTGTGTATGTGTGTGTGTTTGTGGGTGTGTGTGTGTGTGTTGTGGATGGGGGATGGTGGATGGGCTTAACTAATAAGAGTTGCCTGCAGCATACTTCAGCATTACTACTGTGTGTGTGTGTTCGTGCGTGCGTGCGTGTGTGTGTGTGTGTGTTCTTTTTTCTAGCCTGGTGGGGACTTCAACCTGAATGCACACAGACTCATGGGGACACGTGTCACTGATTTCTACAGTGTGTGTGTGTGTGTGTGTGTGTGTGTGTGTGTGTGTTTGTGTTTGTGTGTGTGTGTGTTTGTGTTTGTGTTTGTGTGTGTGTGTGTGTGTGTGTGTGTGTTTGTGTGTGTGTGTGTGTGTGTGTGTGTGTGTGTGTGTGTGTGTGTGTGTGTGTGAGCGAGCCACTCTTCTGTCTAAAAAGATTACCTCTCAATGCTGTGCTCTGGCCTGCATTCAAGGATAAAAAAATTTATTCTGGGTTTGAATAAAAAAATGAATGTATAAAACCAGTTTATTTGTAGGGCATTGACAATATTGTTTTATATAATTAGTTAAATAATTGTGTTAATACAAATAATTATTAATAAAAAATATAAATATAAAAAAACATTACTAACAAAAGAAAAAACCCATTTAATTGTCTTAAAAAAAAAAGTAGTGTGTGTAACTTAAAAAATGAGAAGATTAATGCCTTTTGTTTAAGGACAAAAATGAGAACCAATGAGCTACCGGTATATAGAATAACCAGAAGGTGGAAGTGTAGCCTTATTTAGTAACCAGGTTGGATATGTCCTAGGGAACACTGTTTTGAAGATTAAATTATTTTTGTTATTGAAAAACAGTGTTTTCAGACAGTGAAATAAAAACAATGTTCTCTCACTGTTTAGATTTTGTGTCTGTCATTCCCCTCCCCCCTCACTCTCCCTCTCTCAGGATCACTCTATGTGTGTGTGTGTGTGTGTGTGGAGGGGGTCTCTCTCCCTCTCTCAGGATCACTCTGTGTGTGTGTGGAGGGGGTCTCTCTCCCTCTCTCAGGATCACTCTATGTGTGTGTGTGTGTGTGTGGAGGGGGTCTCTTTCACTCTGTGTGTGTCGCCTTGTTTCTTGTTTTTTTTCATAATTTAACCCTTTCATATCATAGGCTATGTCAGCAATTTCTTTCACTTTATTGTGAAAAATAAGTTTAAAAAATGTATTATATATATATATATATATATATATATATATATATATATATATATATATATATATATATATATATATAACACTGGTCTTCTGAACTTACAATATTTTGAGCTGCAAAAAATGCATTTGCACATAATTGAAAGTGACCTATTATATCCTAATACTTTTAATTGTTTTCTATAACATGGGCTTTAAAGAAGGTCATGTGCTGTGTTTGCAAAGATCACGTATGACACCTCTTTAAACTAATAATTTATTGATAGAATTCAAATGGATTAAAAAAATAATTTCACATGATCTTATAAAAGTGGCTGTTTATAATAAACTTCTATAAATGATATGCACGCATATTACTCTTACCTGACACTGATATTATAATCATTGTTGTGGTCTCTGTGATTTGGCTTTATTTATTTTTAAGAGAAGTGTAAGGATAATACAACACTCAGCATTTGGACGGTATTCTGCACTCATTTTGAAATTGACATTTGACATCATCTAACATAAAATTAAAGAATAAAATGTAATTGATCTCAGAGATGTGAGTGTTGTGGTTCCTGATCATAGCAGCACCAGTTGCTGCAGTTAATGAGGTGAATTCAAATGACTTTGACATAGTCCCATTATTTATTTTTTCCCATATTAAATGCCTATTGGCTGCTGTGCACAGTTAAGCTGATGCCACCGGGGTGGCGGTGCCACCGGCTTGGGCCCGCCATCGCTGCTCGCAGCTTTAATTCTTATTATTATTATTATATATTATTATTTTTTTTACCGACTATTTGGGCATTTTTGGGGCCTTTCCCATGCTCGAAAACTCTTGAAACTTTGCACACGCATCAGAATGCGCGGCCATCAGGGCCGGGCTGAGGCTGGGACCCGGGCGTGGCAAGGAGGCTCGACAGCGCCCCCTAAAGTGGGGTCTGAAAACGGGGTCTATAAATCAAACACACTTGCACGTACATATATGAAACTCGGTACACATATAGAGCTCATCGGGCCGAACAACTTTCGTGCTCTAAGTTATGCGTCAGCACAACAGGAAGTGAGCTATTATGGGTTGTTCGGAAAACGCATGCTGTGGAATTTGCGATACTCCTCCTAGACGATTCACCCGATCAGCACCAAACTCGGTCAGCATGAAGTCAAGACACTGAGGATGCTAAATTGCGAGCAACTTTTTGATATCTCAAAGGGTTTGGCCGTGGCGAAGAGACAAATTTATGGCGAGAAAAGGGAAACAGGAAGTGTGTTATAACTTTTGCATACATTAATTCATTTTGATGAAACTTCAGCTGTGTGTTCGTTGTAAGAGGACGATCACATGGATATGACTTTTGTGAGTCAAAGTTATAGCGCCACCAACTGGCAGCAGGAAGTGTGTCACTTTCAAAATTGCTTTAAATCCCCATCTTATTTTCACCCGATTTACTTCAAACTTCATCAGTATTATGTCAAAACATAGCAGATATAGACATATAAATGAATTCCTGATTCTAGAAAAACTGTTGTCATGGCAACGTGTCAAAGTCTAATAATCTTTTTTGGTGTTTTTGAGACTCTTCACATGCTTGAAATTGCATGAAACTCAACACACACATCAGACATGCTGTCCAGAAGATGCAAGCAAAGATTCAGAAACGGGCGTGGTAGAGGGGCTCAGTAGCGCCATCTTTTGTCCAAAGCGGGGGGTTAGTTTTATCTACATTCACCAAACTCGGTATATATATTGTACATTTCGAGCCGGACAACTTTCTAATTTACAGTCATTAGCTGTGACCGACAGGAAGTCAGATAATTTGGTTGGAAGATAACAAGAAGTCGAAAGCGAGCTCTGAGTTTTTACCCTCTCCTCAAAAGCGATTCATTCAATCTCCTCCAAACTCGGACAACATAAAGTAAATATACAGAAGATGCTAAAATGCGAACGGTTATTGGATATCTCAAACGGTGTTCCCGTAGCAAAAGCCTAAAAAAGATAAAATAAGCACACAAGTGCCTGGTTCATTAATAAGGCTATACTCCCACCTGCTGGTTATTCTATATAGCACACTGTTTTTTTTTTTTTTTTTTTTTTTCAACACTTATGCTCTCACTTAAATGACCAGTAGAGGGCAATATTGTATAAGTTTTCAAGCAAAAAACCTTGCCTCTGTGTGTGTGTGTGAATGGTTTTTTAGCCTGGTGGGGACTTAAACCTGAATGCACACAGACTCATGGGGACTTCCCAATGGGTACAAAAGCTTATAAATCAGACAGAATGAGTTCTTTTGAAAATGTAAAAATGCAGAAAGTTTTGTGTGATGGGTAGGTTTTGGGGTAGGAGCAGTGTAGGAGGACAGAATATGGTTTGTACAGCATAAAAATCATTATGCCTATGGTGAGTCCCCAAATAGATAGTGAACCAGACATGAGTGTGTGTGTGTGTGTGTGTGTGTGTGTGTGTGTGTGTGTGTGTGTGTGTGTGTGTGTGTGTGTGTTCTTTTTTCTAGCCTGGAGGGGACTTCAACCTGAATGCACACAGACTCATGGGGACATGTGTCATTGATTTCTACAGTGTGTGTGTGTGTGTGGGGGGGGGGGGGGGGGGGGTTGTGTATGGGGGATGGTGGATGGGCTTAACTGATAAGAGTTGCCTGCAGCATACTTCAGCATTACTACTGTGTGTGTGTGTGTGCGTGTTCTTTTTTCTAGCCTGGTGGGGACTTCAACCTGAATGCACACAGACTCATTGGGACACGTGTCACTGATTTCTACAGTGTGTGTGTGTGTGTGTGTGTGTGTGTGTGTGTGTGTGTGTGTGTGTGTTTGTGTGTGGAGAGAGAGGGAGGGGGGCTGATTTCTACCTTCAGCTTACTACAGTGTGTGTGTGTGTGTGTGTGTGTGTGTGTGTGTGTGTGTGTGTGTGTGTGTGTGTGTGTGGAGGGGGGGTGGGGGTGGGGGTGTGGGCCGGTTTATACTTACTACAGTGTGTGTGTGTGTGTGTGTGTGTGTGTGTGTGTGTGTGTGTGTGTGTGTGTGTGTGTGTGTGTGTGTGTGAGTTCTTTTTAGCCTGGTGGGGACTTGAACCTGAATGCACACAGACTCATGGGGACACGTGTCACTGATTTCTACAGTGTGTGTGTATGTGTGTGTGTGTGTGTGTGTGTGTGTGTGTGTGTGTGAGCCACTCTTCTGTCTAAAAAGATTACCTCTCAATGCTGTGCTTTGGCCTGCATTAAAGGATAAAACATATTATTCTGGGTTTGAATAAAAAAATAAATGATAAAACCAGTTTATTTGTAGGGCATTGACAATATTGTTTTATATAATTAGCAAAATATTTGTGTAAATACAAATAATTATTAATAAAAGATATATAAATATAAAAAAAACATTACTAACAAAGGAAAAAACACATTTGAGTGTCTTTTAAAAAAAGTAGTGTAACTTAAAAATTAGAAGATTAATGCCTTTTGTTTAAGGACAAAAATGAGAACCATTAAGATATTGGTTTGATTTTGTGTCTCTGTCACAACCCCCCCCTCAGGATCACTCTATGTGTGTGTGTGTGTGTGTGTGGAGGGGGTCTCTCTCACTCTGTGTGTGTGTGTGTGTGTGTGTGTGTGTGTGTATGTGTGTGTGTGTATGGGGTCTCTCTCACTCTCTCTCTCTCTGTGTGTGTGTGTGTGTGTGTGTGTGTGTGGAGGTAGTCTCTCTCACGCTGTGTGTGTGTCACCTTGTCTCTTGTTTTTTCATAATTTAACTCTTTCATATCGTAGGCTATCACAAATATCTATCACTTTATTGTGAAAAATAAGTAAAACAAAAAAAATATATTATAACTTTAATTAAATACTGGTCTCCTGAACTTACAAAATTTTGAGCTGCAAAAAAATACATTTGCACATAATTGAAAGTGACCTATTATATCCTAATACTTTTAATAGTTTTCTATAACATGGGCTTTAAAGAAGGTCATGTGCTGTGTTTGCAAAGATCACGTATGACACCTCTTTAAACTAATTATTTATTGATAGAATTCAAATGGATACATTTTTTTTAATTTCACATGATTTTATAAAAGTGGCTGTTTATAATAAACTTCTATAAATTTTATGCACGCATATTACTCTTACCTGACACTGATATTAAAATCATTGTTGCGGTCTCTGTGATTTGGCTTAATTTATTTTTAAGAGAAGTGTAAGGATAATACAACTTCAGCATTTGGACAGTATTCTGCACTCATTTTGAAATTGACATTTGACATCATCTGACATAAAATTAATGAATAAAATGTAATTGATCTCAGAGATGTGAGTGTTGTGGTTCCTGGTCATAGCAGCACCAGTTGCTGCAGTTAATGAGGTGAATTCAAATGACTTTGACAAAGTCCCTTTATTTATTTTTTCCCAAATTAAATGCCTATTGCCTGCTGTGCACAGTTAAGCTGATGCCACCGGGGTGGCGGTGCCCCCGGCTTGGGCCCGTCATCGCTGCTCGCAGCTTTAATTATTATTATTATTATTATTATCTTTTCGCCTTTTGGGCATTTTTGGGGCACTTAACGTGCTCGAAAACTCTTGAAACTTTGCACACACATCGGAATGCGCGGCCAACAGGGTTGGGCAGAGGCCTTTGACCCGGGCGTGGCAGGGGGGCTCAACAGCGCCCCCTTGAAAAACTGGGTCTATATATTAAACAGACTTGCACGTACATGTATGAAACTCGGTACACTTATAGATCTCATCGGGCCAAACAACTTCCGCACTCATAGTCATAAGCTTCGCCCAACAGGAAGTGAGCTATAATGGGTTGTTCGGAAAACGCATGCTCTGGAATTTGCGGTACTCCTCCTAGACGATTCACCCGATCAGCACCAAACTCGGTCAGCATGAAGTCAACACACTGAGGATGCTAAATTGCGAGCAACTTTTTGATATCTCAAACGGTTTGGCCGTGGCGAAGAGACAAATTTATGGCGAGAAAAGGGAAACAGGAAGTGTGTTATAACTTTTGCATACATTAATTCATTTTGATGAAACTTCAGCTGTGTGTTCGATGTAAGTGGCCGATCACATGGATATGACTTTTGTGAGTCAAAGTTATAGCGCCACCAACTGGCAGCAGGAAGTGTCACTTTTGTCCAAAGTGGGGGGTTAGTTTTATCTGCATTCACCAAACTCGGTATATATATTGTACATATCGAGCCGGACAACTTTCTAATTTACAGTCATTAGCTCTGACCAACAGGAAGTCAGATAATTTTGTTGGAAGATAACAAGAAGTGGCAAAGCGAGCTCTGAGTTTTTACCTTCTCCTCAAAAGCGATTCATTCAATCTCCTCCAAACTCGGACAACATGAAGTAAATATACAGAAGATGCTAAAATGCGAACGGTTATTGGATATCTCAAACGGTGGTCCCGTAGCAAAAGCCTAAAAAACACAAAATAAGAACACAAGTGCCTGGTTCATAAATAAGGCTATACTCCCACCTGCTGGTTATTCTATATATCACACTGTGTTTTTTTTTTTTTTTTTTTTTTAACACATGCTCTCCCTTAAATGTCCAGTAGAGGGCAATATTGTATAAGTTTTCAAGCAAAAAACCTTGCCTCTGTGTGTGTGTGTGTGAATGATTTTCTAGCCTGGTGGGGACTAAAACCTGAATGCACACAGACTCATGGGGACTTCCCAATGGGTACAAAAGCTTATAAATCAGACAGAATGAGTTACTTTGAAAAGGTGAAAATGCAGAAAGTTATGTGATGGGTAGGTTTAGGGGTAGGAGCAGTGTAGGGGGACAGAATTAATGTTTTGTACAGCATAAAAACCATAATGTCTATGGTGAGTCCCCAAACAGATAGTGAACCAGACGTGTGTGTGTGTGTGCGGGGGGTGGGGGGGGGGGGTGGATGGGCTGAACTGATAAGAGTTGCCTGCAGCATACTTTAGCATTACTAGTGTGTGTGTGTGTGTGTGTGTGTGTGTGTGTGTGTGTGTGTGTGTGTGTGTGTGTGTGTGTGTGTGTGTGTGTGTGTGTGTGTGTGTGTTCTTTTTTCAAGCCTGGTGGGGACTTCAACCTGAATGCACACAGACTCATGGGGACACGTGTCACTGATTTCTACAGTGTGTGTGTGTGTGTGTGTGTGTGTGTGTGTGTGTGTGTGTGTGTGTTCTTTTTTCTAGCCTGGTGGGGACTTCAACCTGAATGCACACTTCAGACTCATGGGAAATCTTTTACTCATTTGAAAATGTAAAAATGCAGAAAGTTTTGTGTGATGGGTAGGTTTAGGGGTAGGGGCAGTGTAGGAGGACAGAATATGGTTTGTACAGCATAAAAACCATTATGTCTATGGTGAGTCCCCAAATAGATAGTGAACCAGACATGAGTGTGTGTGTGTGTGGGGGGGGGGGGGGGGGGTGTTGTGGATGGGGGATGGTGGATGGGCTTAACTGATAAGAGTTGCCTGCAGCATACTTCAGCATTACTACTGTGTGTGTGTGTGTGTGTGTGTGTGTGTGTGTGTGTGTGTGTGTGTGTGTGTGTGTGTGTGTGTGTGTGTGTGTGTGTGTGTGTGTGTGTGTGTGTGTGTTCTTTTTTCTAGCCTGGTGGGGACTTCAACCTGAATGCACACAGACTCATTGGGACACGTGTCACTGGTTTCTTCAGTGTGTGTGTGTGTGTGTGTGTGTGTGTGAGAGAGCCACTCTTCTGTCTAAAAAGATTACCTCTCAATGCTGTGCTTTGGCCTGCATTAAAGGATTAAACATATTATTCTGGGTTTGAATAAAAAAATTCATGTATAAAACCAGTTTATTTGTAGGGCATTGACAATATTGTTTTATATAATTAGTTAAATAATTGTGTTAATACAAATAATTATTAATAAAAAAATATAAATATTAAAAAAAACATTACTAACAAAAGAAAAAACACATTTAATTGTCTTTAAAAAGAAAAGGAAAAAAAAAGTAGTGTGTGTAACTTAAAAAATGAGAAGATTAATGCCTTTTGTTTAAGGACAAAAATGAGAACCAATGAGCTACCGGCATATAGAATAACCAGAAGGTGGGAGTGTAGCCTTATTTAGTAACCAGGTTGGATATGTCCTAGGGAACACTGTTTTGAAGATAAAACTATTGTTGTTATTGCAAAATAGTGTTTTCAGACAGTGAAATAAAAACAATGTTCTCTCACTGTTTAGATTTTGTGTCTGTCATTCCCCCCCTTCCCCCCCCCCTTCTCTCTCAGGATCACTCTGTGTGTGTGTGTGTGTGTGTGTGTGTGTGTGTGTGTGTGTGTGTGTGTGTGTGTGTGTGTGTGTGTGTGTGTGTGTGTGTGTGTGTGTGGAGGGGGTCTCTCTCACTCTGTGTATGTCGCCTTGTTTCTTGTTTTTCATAATTTAACCCTTTCATATCATAGGCTATCAGCAATATCTATCACTTTATTGTGAAAAATAAGTTTAAAAAAATGTATTATATATATATAACACTGGTCTTCTAAACTTACAATATTTTGAGCTGCAAAAAATACATTTGCACATAATTGAAAGTGATATCCTAATACTTTTAATTGTTTTCTATAACGGGCTTTAAAGAAGGTCATGTGCTGTGTTTGCAAAGATCACGTATGACACCTCTTTAAACTAATTATTTATTGATTAAAATTCAAATGGATAAAAAAATATAATTTCACATAATCTTATAAAAGTGGCTGTTTATAATAAACTTCTATAAATTTTATGCACGCATATTACTCTTACCTGACACTGATATTAAAATCATTGTTGCGGTCTCTGTGATTTGGCTTAATTTATTTTTAAGAGAAGTGTAAGGATAATACAACTTCAGCATTTGGACAGTATTCTCATTCACTCATTTTGAAATTGACATTTGACATCATCTGACATAAAATTAATGAATAAAATGTAATTGATCTCAGAGATGTGACTGTTGTGGTTCCTGGTCATAGCAGCACCAGTTGCTGCAGTTAATGAGGGGAATTCAAATGACTTTGACACAGTCCCTTTATTTATTTTTTCCCATATTAAATGCCTATTGGCCTGCTGTGCACAGTTAAGCTGATGCCACCGGGGTGGCGGTGCCCCCGGCTTGGGCCCGTCATCGCTGCTCGCAGCTTTAATTATTATATATTATTATTTTTTTTACCGACTATTTGGGCATTTTTGGGGCCCTTCCCATGCTCGAAAACTCTTGAAACTTTGCACACGCATCAGAATGCGCGGCCATCAGGGCCGGGCTGAGGCTGGGACCCGGGCGTGGCAGGGGGGCTCGACAGCGCCCCCTAAAGTGGGGTCTGAAAACGTGGTCTATAAATCAAACACACTTGCACGTACATATATGAAACTCGGTACACATATAGAGCTCATCGGGCCGAACAACTTTCGTGCTCTAAGTTATGCGTCAGCCCAACAGGAAGTGAGCTATTATGGGTTGTTCGGAAAACGCATGCTCTGGAATTTGCGATACTCCTCCTAGACGATTCACCCGATCAGCACCAAACTCGGTCAGCATGAAGTCAAGACACTGAGGATGCTAAATTGCGAGCAACTTTTTGATATCTCAAACGGTTTGGCCGTGGCGAAGAGACGAATTTATGGCGAGAAAAGGCAAACAGGAAGTGTATTATAACTTCTGCATACATTAATTCATTTTGATGAAACTTCAGCTGTGTGTTCGTTGTAAGAGGACGATCACATGGATATGATTTTTGTGAGTCAAAGTTATAGCGCCACCAACTGGCAGCAGGAAGTGTGTCACTTTCAAAAATGCTTTAAATCCCCATCTTATTTTCACCCGATTTACTTCAAACTTCATCAGTATAATGTTAAAACATGGCAGATATAGACATATAAATGGATTCCTGATTCTTGAAATACTGTTGTCATGGCAACGTGTCAAAGTTCAATAATCTTTTTAGGTGTTTTTGAGACACTTAGCATGCTTGAAATTGCATGAAACTCAACACACACATCTGACATGCTGTCCAGAAGATGCAAGCAAAGATTCAGAAACGGGCGTGGTAGAGGGGCTCAGTAGCGCCATCTTTTGTCCAAAGTAGGGGGTTAGTTTTATGTACATTCACCAAACTCGGTATATATATTGTACATTTCGAGCCGGACAACTTTCTAATTTACAGTCATTAGCTCTGACCAACAGGAAGTCAGATAATTTGGTTGGAAGATAACAAGAAGTGGAAAGCGAGCTCTGAGTTTTTACCTTCTCCTCAAAAGCGATTCATTCAATCTCCTCCCAACTCGGACAACATGAAGTAAATATACAGAAGATGCTAAAATGCAAACGGTTATTGGATATCTCAAACGGTGTTCCCGTAGCAAAAGCCTAAAAAATACAAAATATGGACACAAGTACCTGGTTCATAAATAAGGCTATACTCCCACCTGCTGGTTATTCTATATATCACACTGTTGTTTTTTTTGTTTTTTTTTCAACACTTATGCTCTCCCTTAAATGACCAGTAGAGGGCAATATTGTATAAGTTTTCAAGTAAAAAAACTTGCCTCTGTGTGTGTGTGTGAATGATTTTCTAGCCTGGTGGGGACTTAAACCTGAATGCACACAGGCTCATGGGGACTTCCCAATGGGTACAAAAGCTTATAAATCATACAGAATGAGTTCTTTTGAAAAGGTGAAAATGCAGAAAGTTGTGTGATGGGTAGGTTTAGGGGTAGGAGCAGTGTAGGGGGACAGAATTAATGTTTTGTACAGCATAAAAACCATTACGTCTATGAGTCCCCAAAAAGATAGCGAACCAGACATGAGTGTATGAGTGTGTGTGTGTGTGTGTGTGTGTGTGTGTGTGTGTGTGTGTGTGTGTGTGTGTGGAGGGGGGATGGGCTGCAGCTTATACCTGCAGCTTACTGTGTGTGTGTGTGTGTGTGTGTGTGTGTGTGTGTGTGTGTGTGTGTGTGTGTGTGTCAGTCACTTTCTCTCGATGGTAATAATTGAACCGTTACATAACATAGGCTAATACAAATGTAAAAAATAAGTTAAAAAAATACTTTTGAATTAAATACAGGTTTCCTGGACTTACAAAATATTTCCCTGCAAAAGATAACTTTGCACATATTTGAAAATGACCTATTATATCCTATTACATTAGAATTCATCTATAATTAAATTACATCATAGGTGTGGCTTGAAACTTTTCCCCACCGTTTAGACTTTACTATGATTGTTTTGCTGAAAAATATGTTTAATCTAAATCTCACTTTGCCTCTCTCTCTCTCTCTCTCTCTCTCTCTCTCTCTCTCTCTCTCTCTCTCAGTATGTGTGTGTGTGTGTGTGTGTGTGTTTGGAGGGGGATGGTGCCAGCTTCATTTTGATTGTAAAAAGATTAGCTCATTGCTGTGTGCTTTGGCAAGCATTAAAGGATAAAAAATATATTATTCTGGGTTACAATAAAATTATAGAACCAGTTAATTTGTAACAATAGAAAAAACACATTTGAGTTTCCTTTTCAAACAATGAAGTTTGTGTAACCTAAAAATAAGCAGATTAATGCCTTTTATTTGTGGACGAAAATGAGAGCAAATGATATAGAATAACAAGAAGGTGGGAGTATAGCCTTAGTTATGAACCAGGTTGGATATGTCCTTGAGAACACCGTTTTGAAGATAAAACTAATGTTATTGCAAAACAGTGTTTCCAGACAGTGAAGAAAAAAAAAAAACTTTCTCCCACTGTTTAGATTATTATTTTTTTGTTTGTTTCAAATCTTGTTTCTTTCGGAATTAGACTCTGTCTCTCTGTCTGTCGTTCCCCTCCCCCCTCACTCTCCCTCTCTGAGTTTCACTCTGTCTGGGTTGTTGTGTGTGTGTGTGTGTGTGTGTGTGTGTGTGTGTGTGTGTGGAGGGGTCTCACTCTTTGTGTGTATCACCTTGTCTCTTGATTGTCATAATTTAAACCTTCATATCACAAATAACTATCACTTTAGTGTGAAAAATAAGTTTAAAAAAAAACACAAAATATACTATATCTTTAATTAAATACTGGCCTTCTGAACTTACAACATTTTGAGCTGCAAAATATACATTTGCACATAATTGAAAGTGACCCATTATATCCTAATACATTAAAAAAAATCTATATTTAAATTTCATAATAGGTGTGGCTTGTGGTCATAGGGGTACCAGCTGCTGTGATACATGTGGCATATTAGAGCAATTTTCAAATATTCTCCTGTTTAAATGCATATTGCCGGTCGTGCACATTCTCAGCGGTATACAAACATGCTGCATG
Organism: Pseudorasbora parva; assembly: GCF_024679245.1. Taxonomy (NCBI): domain Eukaryota; kingdom Metazoa; phylum Chordata; class Actinopteri; order Cypriniformes; family Gobionidae; genus Pseudorasbora; species Pseudorasbora parva. The sequence goes on from NC_090172.1 coordinate 36,577,283, forward strand.
TTTTAGAGAGGTCGACTTTGACCAGTAAATATGGCATATTCAGATGACTTTGATATCGTTATTTTAAATTTAATTACATTTAAACATTTAAAAGTGGCTGTTTATAATACACTTCCATAAAATGTATGCAGGCATATTCCTCTTACCTGACACTGATATTAAAATAATTTTTGCGGTTTCTGTGATTTGGCTTTATTTTTTATTATTTTTTATTTAAAAAAAATATTGAATGCCACACATATTGAAATAAAAACAAGCATGCTTTTTGCTGCATAAAATTGGTGAACAATCACAAGCTACGGTAGGTCAAAAACACATAAAGAGAAGTGTAAGGATAATACAACTTCAGCATTTGGACAGTATTCTGCACTCATTTTGAAATTGACATTTGACATCATCTGACATAAAATTAATGAATAAAATGTAATTGATCTCAGAGATGTGACTTTTGTGGTTCCTGGTCATAGCAGCACCAGTTGCTGCAGTTAATGAGGTGAATTCAAATGACTTAGACATAATCTCTTTATTTATTTTTTCCCATATTAAATGCCTATTGCCTGCTGTGCACAGTTAAGCTGATGCCACCGGGGTGGCGGTGCCCCCGGCTTGGGCCCGTCATCGCTGCTCGCAGCTTTAATTATTATTATTATTATTATTTTAACCCGACTATTTGGGCATTTTGGGGGCCCTTCCCATGCTCGAAAACTCTTGAAACTTTGCACACGCATCAGAATGCGCGGCCATCAGGGCCGGGCTGAGGCTGGGACCCGGGCGTGGCAGGGGGGCTCGACAGCGCCCCCTAAAGTGGGGTCTGAAAACGTGGTCTATAAATGAAACACACTTTCACGTACACATATGAAACTCGGTACACATATAGAGCTCATCGGGCCAAACAACTTTCGTGCTCTAAGTTATGTGTCAGCCCAACAGGAAGTGAGCTATTATGGGTTGTTCGGAAAACGCACGCTGTGGAATTTGCGATACTCCTCCTAGACGATTCACCCGATCAGCACCAAACTCGGTCAGCATGAAGTCAAGACACTGAGGATGCCAAATTGCGAGCAACTTTTTGATACCTCGAACGGTTTGGCCGTGGCGAAGAGACAAATTTATGGCGAGAAAAGGGAAACAGGAAGTGTGTTATAACTTTTGCATACATTAATTCATTTTGATGAAACTTCAGCTGTGTGTTCGTTGTAAGAGGCCGATCACATGGATATGACTTTTGTGAGTCAAAGTTATAGCGCCACCAACTGGCAGCAGGAAGTGTGTCACTTTTGTCCAAAGTGGGGGGGTTAGTTTTATCTACATTCACCAAACTCGGTATATATATTGTACATTTCGAGCCGGACAACTTTCTAATTTACAGTCATTAGCTCTGACCAACAGGAAGTCAGATAATTTGGTTGGAAGATAACAAGAAGTGGCAAAGCGAGCTCTGAGTTTTTACCTTCTCCTCAAAAGCGATTCATTCAATCTCCTCCAAACTCGGACAACATGAAGTAAATATACAGAAGATGCTAAAATGCGAACGGTTATTGGATATCTCAAACGGTGGTCCCGTAGCAAAAGCCTAAAAAACACAAAATAAGAACACAAGTGCCTGGTTCATAAATAAGGCTATACTCCCACCTGCTGGTTATTCTATATATCACACTGTTTTTTTTTTTGTTTTTTTTTCAACACTTATGCTCTCACTTAAATGACCAGTAGAGGGCAATATTGTATAAGTTTTCAAGCAAAAAAACCTTACCTCTGTGTGTGTGTGTGAATGGTTTTCTAGCCTGGTGGGGACTTAAACCTGAATGCACACAGACTCATGGGGACTTCCCAATGGGTACAAAAGCTTATAAATCAGACAGAATGAGTTACTTTGAAAAGGTGAAAATGCAGAAAGTTGTGTGATGGGTAGGTTTAGGGGTAGGAGCAGTGTATGAGGACAGAATATATGGTTTGTACAGCATAAAAACCATTACGTCTATGGTGAGTCCCCAGAAAAAGATAGTGAACCAGACATGAGTGTGTGTGTGTGTGTGTGTGTGTGTGAGGGGCAGGGGTGGGGGGGGTGAAGGGGGGTGTTGTGGATGGGGGGATGGGCTGAGCTGATTTGAGTTGCCTGCAGCATACTTCAGCATTACTACTGTGTGTGTGTGTGTGTGTGTGTGTGTGTGTGTGTGTGTGTGTGTGTGTGTGTGTGTGTGTGTTGTTCTAGCCTGGTGGGGACTTCAACCTGAATGCACACAGACTCATGGGGACACATGTCACTGTAGGGGCCTAAATTGAGGTCCCAATGGGTACAAAAGCTTATAAATCATACAGAATGAGTTCTTTTGAAAATGTAAAAATGCAGAAAGTTTTGTGAAATGGGTAGGTTTAGGGGTAGGGGCAGGAGGACAGAATATATGGTTTGTAAAGCATAAAAACCATTACGTCTATGAGTCCCCAGAAAGATAGTGAACCAGACATGAGTGTGTGTGTGTGTGTGTGTGTGTGTGTGTGTGTGTGTGTGTGTGTGTGTGTGTGTGTGTGTGTGTGTGTGTGTGCGTGCGTGTGCGCTAAAAAGATTACCTCTCAATGCTGTGCTTTGGCCTGCATTAAAGGATAACACATATTATTCTGGGTTTGAATAAAAAAATAAATGTATAAAACCAGTTTATTTGTAGGGCATTGACAATATTGTTTTATATAATTAGTTAAATAATTGTGTTAATACAAATAATTATTAAACATATAAATATTTAAAAAAAATTACTAACAAAGGAAAAAACACATTTAATTGTCTTTTTCAACAAAAAGTAATTGGTGTGTGTAACTTAAAAATGAGAAGATTAATGTTTAAGGACAAAAATGATAACCAATGAGCTACCGGTATATAGAATAACCAGAAGTTGGAAGTGTAGCCTTATTTAGTAACCAGGTTGGATATGTCCTAGGGAACACTGTTTTGAAGATAAAACTATTGTTGTTATTGCAAAACAGTGTTTTCAGACAGTGAAATAAAAACAATGTTCTCTCACTGTTTAGATTTTGTGTCTGTCATTCCCCCTCCCCCCTCCTTCTCCCTCTCTTAGGATCACTATGTGTGTGTGTGTGTGTGTGTGTGTGTGTGTGTGTGTGTGTGTGTGTGTGTGTGTGTGTGTGTGTGTGTGTGTGTGTGTGTGTGAGCCACTCTTCTGTCTAAAAAGATTACCTCTCAATGCTGTGCTTTGGCCTGCATTAAAGGATTAAACTTATTATTCTGGGTTTGAATAAAAAAATTCATGTATAAAACCAGTTTATTTGTAGGGCATTGACAATATTGTTTTATATAATTAGTTAAATAATTGTGTTAATACAAATAATTATTAATAAAAAAATATAAATATTTAAAAAAACATTACTAACAAAAGAAAAAACACATTTAATTGTCTTTAAAAAGAAAAGGAAAAAAAAAGTAGTGTGTGTAACTTAAAAAAATGAGAAGATTAATGCCTTTTGTTTAAGGACAAAAATGAGAACCAATGAGCTACCGGCATATAGAATAACCAGAAGGTGGAAGTGTAGCCTTATTTAGTAACCAGGTTGGATATGTCCTAGGGAACACTGTTTTGAAGATAAAACTATTGTTGTTATTGCAAAACAGTGTTTTCAGACAGTGAAATAAAAACAATGATCTCTCACTGTTTAGATTTTGTGTCTGTCATTCCCCCTCCCCCCTCACTCTCCCTCTCTCAGGATCACTCTGTGTGTGTGTGTGTGTGTGTGTGTGTGTGTGTGTGTGTGTGTGTGTGTGTGTGTGGAGGAGGTCTCTCTCACTCTGTGTATGTCGCCTTGTTTCTTGTTTTTCATAATTTAACCCTTTCATATCATAGGCTATCAGCAATATCTATCACTTTATTGTGAAAAATAAGTTTAAAAAAATGTATTATATATATATAACACTGGTCTTCTGAACTTACAATATTTTGAGCTGCAAAAAATACATTTGCACATAATTGAAAGTTATATCCTAATACTTTTAATTGTTTTCTATAACATGGGCTTTAAAGAAGGTCATGTGCTGTGTTTGCAAAGATCACGTATGACACCTCTTTAAACTAATTATTTATTGATAAAATTCAAATGGATAAAAAAAATATAATTTCACATGATCTTATTAAAGTGGCTGTTTATAATAAACTTCTATAAATTTTATGCACGCATATTACTCTTACCTGACACTGATATTAAAATCATTGTTGCGGTCTCTGTGATTTGGCTTAATTTATTTTTAAGAGAAGTGTAAGGATAATACAACTTCAGCATTTGGACAGTATTCTGCACTCATTTTGAAATTGACATTTGACATCACCTGACATAAAATTAAAGAATAAAATGTAATTGATCTCATAGATGTGAGTGTTGTGGTTCCTGGTCATAGCAGCACCAGTTGCTGCAGTTAATGAGGTGAATTCAAATGACTTTGACATAGTCCCTTTATTTATTTATTCCAATATTAAATGCCTATTGCCTGCTGTGCACAGTTAAGCTGATGCCACCGGAGTGGCGGTGCCCCCGGCTTGGGCCCGTCATCGCTGCTCGCAGCTTTAATTTTATTTCTTTTTACTCACATCTGATCGGAATTTGTTGCACACTGTTAATGTGCTCTGTTTCTGTTGTGAGCTCGTGAACATGCACACGAACTGCACAGACGTCCAGGGTTGTTTTGAGAATAGTGATCTTTGGGTTATAATTTTGCTATTGACTGTCCTAATAATGCAGCAACAATCAAATAGGGATTGTTTTTTATTTCATTTTAAATCGCTAAGGTATTGCAATAGCGTCACTGTATGTATTGCTGCGTTTTGTCCTGACCACAGCTGATTGGCTGAATATCGTTTATATATGGAATTCATGTTTCTCTCCTCAGGAAAACCTCACATCAATTGTTGTATATAAGAAGTTTATAGAATATTTATTTATTTCCCCTCCATAATACAAAAATTACTATGAATAAACAGCGCTTGAAAAACAACAACGAAGACCCCCCCTGCGCATCTAGCTACATCTAGAATCAACACTTGAATAAAAAAGAACAAAAAGCTGAGAAAATCTATTTGTTTTAATAATTCCTAAGAGATTTTACGATAACCTTGACATGTTCACTGATAATGAGGCAGCATATGCATAATCGAATGGATTTATTGTTTTCCTCAAGACATTTTTCAGTAATTTGGAACAGTTAAGAGACCTACTGCAGGTCATTAGCACAAAAATAAAACAGGGATACTAATTATATCATTGTATATCATACTTTGTCCTTATTATAGAAAATTAAGAGGAACAACCGTAGACAGTGCAAGGCCTTCTTTTGTGCAAATCCATCATTCTAGAGAGAATGAGAAATATTTCTGTTGTTCATTCATCATATGGCTTGTGTAACAGAATTTCCTGTGAAATTGTGTGTATCCACTGCTGGATCTGCTCTGTCACTTTCTGAGATGAGCTCAGTAGCTTAATATATGCTGTACCGTTCTCCATCTACAGGATAATCATTCAACAATTAAGAACACTGCGATAGACATATATGCTGAGAAAAAGCATCAAAGCACATGATGGTTTTGTATTTAAGGGTCTCATGTATTTCATATGAAAACATATTAAGCATTCAAGTAAATCATGAAAATGAATCCATGAACTCAACACACTTATTAAGAATATGGAATTATTAGGAGTCCCGTCCGCTCTTGTCACTCTCATCGGATGACAAGTTCTGGTGCTGGTCGGAATCAGAGTCAAACATGGGGCTGCACTGTAAAGGATGTGGCAGACGACTCTGTTTGGAGGTGAAGGGAGGGGGCAGCGGGCAGGACAAATGATCCTCTACACGGGGGATCCTGGCAGGAGACTTGCCGGAAGTGCTGCGTAGGGCTGGAGCCATGGTGGCTGGACTCAGTGAACTGCTCCTCAACACCACCTCTTTCAAGCGCTGACTCTCTCTGGTCGCTGCCTCCCAAACCACCTCCAATTCACCTTCCACTTCTCTGAGAAACACACAAAGAGAGAGAGACGGGGAGGGGGGGATTGTTTCATTGCAGTATGGATAGGCTAATACAAGCTACCATCAAGCACTCTAAAAAGGATAATGCCTTGCTTCACACTCAAGCAAACACACACAAGCATTGAAAATACACATGATCACACACAAATCTCTGTGACCTTTCAGTCATTTTGTACCCTCCAGTCAATAGCAGTGGATTCGCTCACCAGGATTCTGAGGACTCAACTGTGCAATAATAACAGGTATTAACTGGAAATGTGCTGAGGCACAAACATGAGATGACCGAGTGGCAGAGGGGTGTAAGCTGTCATAATGATAGATCAATTAGCCCAACCAACTGTTGACGCACAACCTCGCTTCCACACACACACACACACACACACACACACACACACACACATGTCATGTTTCCATGTTTTATGGGGACTTTCCATAGGCGTAATGGATTTCATACTGTACAAACTGTACATCCTATCCCCCTACACTGCCCCTGCCCCTAAACCTACCCATCACAGGAGACATTCTGCATTTTTACTTTCTCAAAAAAACTCCTTCTGTGTGATTTATAAGATGTTTTCCTCATGGGGACCTAAAAATGTCCCCACAAGGACAAGGATTTCGGATATTGCCATCTTTGTGGGGACATTTTGTCCCCATAACGTAGGGATTACCAGGTCACACACACACACACACACACACACACACACACACACACACACACACACACACACACACACACACACACACACACACACACACACACACACACACACACAGAGTTAATGACAATTTTTCTTTGTCTCTCACCGTGTGGAAAGCGGAGAGTCATTTCTGTAAGTGCCCTTTACTTTGCGGAATTCTAATCTGTTATTAGGATGTGTTTTTTAAGCTGCCATTTTCTCCTCTGCCTGCCTCAATACATGGCATTCTCACAGACTTAAGCAGTGTAAAGCAGGTCTGACCTAGCCTAGAAATCTAGACGCACCCTAGCGGCAGCAAATTTAATTTGCCCGCAAGTGTCGTCTAGGCACTCTCAATACCCTTCTGAGCTGTGTTCCTCAAAATCTGGACGGCCCAATCACATCATGTATAGAGTCGGCGGGCGGGGCCATAATGACGACGGCCGAGTTGCGTTTGCGTGCTTCTAGTTAACACAGAAACTGGCGAACGGCGGCGGTCTTTCAAATCAGCTCTGACCGCGACTCTGGAAGACTTGGAGTTAAGCTTTTCTCTGAGAAAAGAACAAAGAGCGGGAAGATGTGTTCGTAGTTTAGCCGACCGGATACGGCGAATGTTTAATCAGTCAGCGAGCTCTGCTTCACCTTCGTTGCTCTGGTTGGTGTAACGTAGCGCTATCCTATCGCGTGCAGAGGGAGTTTGAAAGACAACCGTTTATCCCGCCCCTCGGATTGAGCCCTGTCTATGGTGAGTTTCCAGACCAAACATCTTGACGTGGTTCTGTCTCCGTCTGTAGAGCAGACTTGGTCAAGCTCATCTCCACTCACCACTTCAGACACCACGTACCTCAGAAACAGAATGAAATGTTTATGTGTGAATGTTTGTGATGATCAAATACAATATTTTCCCTTTCAAATGTTAACTCTACACTGTGTCTTGGAAGGATGCTATGGGATGCCATCACAGTAACCAGCGTTTAAAGTGCAAGTGAGAAGTTAAATAAGAGGACATCTGTAGTACACTTCATCAGCTTTTTTGTCTTCAGGAGCTGTTGTGTTGTTAGAGTGTACTGAAGGCAGGATCTAAAATGGAGAATCCTAGCAAGTATTTTGGGAAGTAAGTGCCTCTGTATCCCAGGTTTCAGAAGTTCACACTTTATAATTTATGGAGAGTACATTTAAATGCGTATTTGGCGTGCTGTCCAGGGGGAGGGAGGGCTTCAAGCTCGGAATTTGGCCTGAACCCAGAGTACCCCCGGTGTATGTATTGATTAAAACTAAAAGAGAAAAGTGGAGAGGGGGTGGTGGAGGGATTCTGATAACTCAACAAAATGGTGGTAAGACTGCTGCGTATATATACACCTCTTATTGCTGATTTAGCTGAGTGCTCTGCACCTGTGTCAATTATCTGAACGAGCTCCTCCTGAACCTTGTTTAACAAAAACATAATTTCTGATACCTGAGGCCACACGATCTGTGTTCATAGCTTGGGAGAGGAGCATGCACGGCCATTGTGAGAAATTAAAAAATGAGAAAGCTCCGTTCACGTTTGTCCCTATTCTCGAGGGATGTGGGATAAGCATCTGCGTCTTAGGCCCTGCTTTTGCAGAGGCACAGTGGAGACTTAAGTCGTGGGGATCGCAGGTCGAGCTCGCAGAGGAGTTCAAGAAAGGGATAGTTCTTTCTCGTACCTTGATCATATCGCTGGCATTATCCAGCCAGGAGGAAGCAGACATGGTTGAAGAGGTTGAGGAAAGTGTGTTTATTGAGTTCTCTCAATCTGCTCACCATGCATATGAGAGATTGCTAGACATCATGGCCTATGCAACAAACAGATTGGATCTTACTTGTAGGTGTGAAAAATTAGGAAGTCACTCATTGGAAGCCTGAACAAGCGCTTCCTGATAGGCCATGTTTGGTTCCCCATTGAGCCTTCTATTTCTTCCTAAACTCCACTGTGACATGGAGAAGTCCTGGATGAAGCATTATTCAGGGTGGGTTAATGCTTTTCAGCATCCAAACTATGTGAATGTGGAAGGATTAACCGAGAAGGGATATGTGAGTATGCCCCCCATGGAAGATATGTTTGTGAGTTATCTCTACCAGGGTGAGTCATTCTATTGGAAGGGCCCTATTTAGAGGCCTACCAGAGAGGTCTGCTAAAAGATGTGCCAAGGACTGTTGCCTGAAGCGGTTGCTAAAATGTGCCGCACCACAGACCTAGCTCTTTGTGTCACTAAGCAAACAGCCGCTGCTATAGGTCACTCGATGGCAGTAGTGTTGGTCACAACTCCAAATTAAAACCTACAAATTAAGAATGAGATATCATTAAGGTTCATGATCTCACCACTACTCCATTTCTGGACCTTTAAGGTTTAAGGTAAAGGGTCCAGAAATGGAGTGGTGGTGAGAGTTCCATTGATTCCATTTCTGAATCAAACTCAAAAATGCTTATTTAAAAAAAATATATCCACGTTTCAGTCACAACAGTTCATGACAGCAGATTTGTTCTAATACTGAATATTATACATAACTTCATCACTCATGGATATAGTGCCTGGTGTTGCTCTTTTCACATCCAGACAAAGAGTCAGGTAAATATTTATATTTAAAATAATGTATATTTTTCATATCTTTAAATACCTAATGAGATTCCCAACTCAAGAATCTTTTATTTCTCCTTGCAGGTGCCCTTTTCCTCTCCTTCCTCCTTTCTATTCATCACATATTGTGCAGTCTCAGCAAAAGCCAAACAAGGCCTTATCTATGCACACAGCTATCCTGCCCCTGTCACCTTAGAGATTTATAACAGAGAGGAGAAACAGAGAGATTGCTGTCAGTGGGTGGGTCAGCTGATCAATAGTGTCAGACAGTAGGACAGAGTGATGTGGGGAAGGCAGAAGTGAGAGACGAATAAACCCACAGACTGACAGATCAGTAGAAGAGACATGTCTGACAGATTAATATCAGATCTGAAGGTATAAATGGTATTCCAAATGGTATCATCAGACTTGTGCATTTTCTGTGCTGAAAATGGGGCTGAGAATATACTACACTATAATTAGTAGCTAAAAGCATCATCATATTATATAATAAAACTTTAATATGACTGATCAATGCATAGATTCTGATCAGTGCACTTCAACAACCCATACAGGAATTAACGTTGGTAGAAAACATTTCTCTCCTAATACTGTCCTCTTAAAATACATGAAGACAGAAATAATAATCATTCAGGTAATTCAATTCAATTCATGCTTCCTGCAGGCCCCTCTCACCATCTAATCGATTGCTAGTGTTTGCTTTCACTCTCATTCTCATGACCTAGTTGCCAAAAGAAAGAGGGAATAGGACCAGACGGCGCGAGTGGGCGTGAAGGAAAGAAGTGACACGTCTGAGTGCTGAACGTCAGGAGATGAAAGAGAGAGAGAGAGAGAGAGAGAGAGAGAGAGAGAGAGAGAGAGAGAGAGAGAGAGAGAGAGAGAGAGAGAGAGAGAGAGAGAGAGAGAGAGAGCAATATTGACCGGGCTGGTTTTAGCATCAAAGTCTTCTAGAAGAGATTAAAAAAGAAATGAGAGAGATGGGAGAGTACTTTGTGAATGCTGCACCGAGGAAGTAGGTTCATGGGAGCAGTAGTAATTTGAGTAATGAGGTTGTGCCACTTTCTGCTGTGTCACTGTGTGTAAAAAGCCACTTTGAATGATGCCATACATTTTATCTTCGTCAGACCAACCAAACTGTAATTTAATGGTGAACGGCTAATGTCAAAGATAGGAAATGTTGACTTCATGCTTGGTTTCTTCCTCATGGGGTTACTTAGTGGTTAAAGACATAGGTTGGCAACCATATGCAGCCACATACATATTGTTTTTAAAAGGGCACCAGTGGGAGTGTGAGGCACCAAAGAGGGCACTCGTGTGATATTGCATTATATTTAAACAAAATTACGCAAGTAAGTAACCGGGTGGCATAGGTAATCAAAGCCATGCTGATACTGTATATAGAGCGCTATTGCATGGCTACTTTGACAGCACAAAGTATAAATGTGTAAATAAACAACAACGGAGTGTCTTTTAAAACACTATTTTGTGCAGAACAACTTTCGTCCACCATGGATTCAAAATCTTAAATTGACAGTTTAACAGTTGAGACAAGGCCTCCATTACCAATTCTAAAACATCACTTTATAACTAGCAACGAAGGAACGCTAACTGTCTTAATTGAAGCTTATTGTGTGTAGCGACTCAGGCGAATCAAACACACAATCGCCAGTTACATTTAACAAATATGTTTTGAATGCTTTGTGCTTAGTAACAGGACCTTCCCCCAACACAACAGAGAAAGATTCTCCGTTACCCTGGAAACCATCTGATATGACGTTTTACGGCCCAAAAGAATTTGGCCACATGAAAAGTCCAGAGTTAAAGACACAAAGCTTGTAAAACACACGCTTTTGCCTCAAATTATAGACAAACCATCTATAAATGAACATGCACCCCAGGGCATTGTATGTAAACACAACTGTCTTGTAAAATGTTTCTTCTGTATGGTATTTTGCATCTTTTTGTCTTTGTCTTAACAACTTACTAGTTCAGGTAACCTCATATATGTCATGTCTCCTATCAAATTAATGCTCACTTCACGACTTACACTTTCATGTATGTCACTTATTCAGAGAATGCAGTGTGTGTTTGTTGCATTAATTAGAGTATGAATGGGCAGAGACCCATTGATTCAAGCTTGAAACAAAGAGCCATAAAATCTCCAGAGGAATTTCCCGCTTGGAAATCCCAACAATCTCATTGGTTAAGTCTAACCCAGGAGGGTGTGACTACTCCCAGACCTTAAAAAGAGAGGTGCTCAGATGCCCTCCCTCTCTCTTCTCTCTCTGGCTGAACCAACTCGTCATCGTGGCTGGCCTTTGAGCCAGGCCACCAATGCAGGCCCTCCAAGGAGGGAGGGTCTCCATACACAGAGCCATGTGCTGTGTGGGACCAGAAACCCGAGGCCCACACATGACTATTGAGCCAGCAGGCCCCAACACATCATGTGGACCTTCTTCGACCATCAGAGACTCTGCAAGTTCAGCATCTTTCCTTCACTCACCATGGAAGGAATCATACGTGGTAAACCCATCAGACCAAACCATCGAACTTTCTTCTGCGATTTCCACCTGGACGGTCTTCTACGGCTCAAGCCATATGCAAGTATCGTACGCAAAACAGATTGCTGTGTAGTGAGTAAAACTGTAAACCCCTTTGTTCAGACCAAGCGGCAACCTCCCGCGATCTCTCTTGAAGCCAATACGGAAGTAATGTAAACTGCAATTCCTTAACTGGCCGCTAGAGGCAGGCTCCAGAAGGGAGCAGAATCTCATTTAGCCCCATGTTAAAATTCTCAACTTTACAGCAGAATAAAACATGTTTACAGCCTGGTACAAATTGTGGTTTTTGCCTATACGGCTAATTTTGATCTTCATGACAACTGGGAGGGGGGTAAACTTTTTTATAACTCATTCGTTTGCGTTATATAAAGCCTTACAATTCTGCATAATTAAGGGCGTGGTTACAAGTGGATCGCCATTTATCTGCCGTCTATAGCCATTGCGTCACCTCAGCTCCGCGCACATCCCGCCTTTTTGCCCATTTTCTGTTATCCGGGAGTGACACGCAATGACTCGCTCGCAAGATGGTGACGGCTAGCTCAACTCTACTTTAAGCTTCAGAACGGCTTATCAGAATCCTATGGGTGACGTCACGGACACTACGTCCATATTTTTTTACAGTCTATGGTTCAGACAAAGGGGCTTGTAGTCATCGATGGTTTCTCTCAAGGTTTTAGACCCTTTAGACTTCATCCCTCTGTACTGACCCGGTTCCTCTAACCACTTTCACTTCAACTCTTGCTATGTATGTTTTGTGTATGTATGTGTTTCATGTCTCGTTCGTGATTTATAGATATTAAATTTTGTGCACAATATATGTTTGGTTCTGACTCCCTGCCTGCAAACAAATTGTCCCTTAAATGATCGATCTGGTTATGCGCTCTAAGCGCTTATATAAATACAAAGGAAGAATATTTTTTCTGTAGCCATGAAAAATATCCTTTTCTTAGAATTAAGTAATAATCAATACTAAATGTTCACAAATTAACTGATTGATTGATTGCAATATTAATGTAGCTACATAAAGTTAATCTATTTAAATGATTCAAATAGTCATAATTAATCATAATGAGTTATGAATAATTATTAATATTTCCCTTAAGAGCTAATTTGCTACATGTATTAGAGCAGCGTTTCCCAACTGTTTTTTGATAAGTAAAAAAAATGTATTAAGGACACCACTAAAAATTTTGTACAAACAAAATGACACAAACATACATTGCTTCAAATGGCATATTAAAACTATATATATTAAAAGTAGTAGTCACGTCACGGTAGCTAGCTATATTTTGTTGATGATGATAAAACAACACATTATATATTGTCGCTGTCAGGCAGAAACTGTGTATTAAATTAGGCACAGTGTTGTTGAATTAATTTTGGCTTTATATAAGACACTTGCACATGCCATTATAATTTCAACATTTTATGAGAATCAAGCTCAAATGCATTACAAGGTTTTTGACCAGCAAATGACAGATACTGTATATATTGTCTGTCACTGGAACAGCCATATCTGTGGCAGTAAGTGCACTAGGGCTGAAATGATTAGTCGACATTATCGACAATAAAAAATTCTTGCTAAAAATTTATCGTAAAAAGTTGTCAAGTAGTCGTTTGATCTCACCTGACCTAAGGGCCTGCAATATCACGATTTGACTGCTACGGCACTGTGGCGCTAGAGTGTAAGGCAGCCCTTACAAATGCTATTGCGGTAGAAGAAAACAGGGCATATTATGACAGAGTGCAAACGAATCCAATCTGGCAAAGTGTGGGAAAGTTTCACCAAATCAATTGTCATGTAAAAAAGATTGTAATTTGTATACTTGTAATAATAGTTTGCAGATTAATATTTTACCATTCTTTGTGTCCTGAAGTAAATGTCCCATTTAAGCAGAACCTATTATTGATCACTTTTTTCGTCAAAAGGAATTACAGCTAATTTTTAAGAGAGTAAGAGAACAGAATATTTAAACAATGTGTAGAAAGCAATTGTGTGTGATTTGAGTTGGACAGAAATCTGAGAACTTAAAGAGAATGAACTGTTAGGTTGTTCAAAGTTCATTAAAACAACCATTTCAAAAAGCTAAAGTGATTTTCTTTTTTTATATTATAGTTAGAATATGTATACCTCAATGTTTTAACTAATTGAATAATCGCTCAAAACTTACAATAATCGACAATTAGTCGATGAATCGTTCTAATAATCGGTAGATTAGTCTATTTAAAAAAAAAAAAAAGTTTGTTGCAGCCCTAAAGTGTACTGCATTACATTTTCATCAACTTACAGGTTATAGTTTATTGTACGATTTAGGCGAAAACTCTAATCATGATTTTTCTGGTCAAAATTGTGATCAAAAATTTGATTTTTAAAACAAATAAATTTTTTTTTATAAAGAACTCCAAGTTTGTTGAGCATGGATTTAAGGGTTGCACAATTTGCCCCCAGATCTTGTGCTTATTAATATGACTAATAAATTAATAATTATTATGTAATAATAATAATAATAATAATAATAATAATAATATAATTTATTTTATTTTACAGAGAACTTATTTTACGAAAAACTGCAGGGTTACCAGTTAACATGCTGATAGCCTATGACTATCATGGCCTAATATTATATTATGATAAAAATATCACTTAAAAAATATCATTTAAAAAATAGATAACATCTTTAACATCTCAAAAATGAGATTACTTTAACATCAAGTGGGGACTTTTCTTGAGTCTCCTGGGACAAAAAAATCTCACAATGGACAACTTTAAAGTTTTTGTAGAGATCTCCACATCACATACTATGCTCACATTTTTATCCTACCTAGAGTCTCTGCTGGTATTACATTTGTCTCCTCTAAAGTTTAGAAGTACTAGTACCTTTAGAAGTTAAGTATTTTCCTGTTCCCTTCTCACTTCTCTCATTGTTCCTGTCTCTACTCATACTGTCCTGTCCTTTAAAGATGAAAAAAAGGCATACAATAATAATAAAAATAGAGCAAACTCCAAGACAAAGAGATCTCCCATGTTTTTCACAGCCCATTCTCATGTTGGACTTTTTTCTCTTTCTGCACAAATTTTCCTGTGTCTCATTTGTCTGTCTCTTTTATTTCTCCTAAGGAACTTCTTAGACAACAGGAGACTACAGGAGTCTACAGGAGAAACATCTAAGACAACGTTTTATTAAAATGAGCGATATATGAGAATCTGATACAAGGCGAGACATTCAGGCAGGTAAAGCAGCAGGATGGGAAGCAGATCCAAATGCAGGTTTAGGTTTATTAAAATAATCCACAAGGTCATAGAACGAAAGATAACTGGCCTAAACAATTAAAACATGGAACAGGAGAAAACATGATAGACCAGAGAACATGCATTCAATGTCTGACAGAGAACAAGGGCTATATACACATACAGGGGCAGACAAGCTTTAAGTCCTCAAGAAATCAAAATTTACCATATTTACTTTGTGAGCACATATTACAGGTCTTAGAGTGAACAATTAATCTGTGCAAGTTAATACACAGAAAAAAAAATATTTGCTGCAGTAATCTTTAATCAAAATCTGAGAAGTAACTATTGGTCTGGAAACAGTGTTCCCTCTCACGGCTTAGTGATTTTAGGTTTGAAGATATTTTAAAGGGTTACTTCAGAGATTAGCATATGGCTTTCTATCAGTAAAGAGCCCTGGAGTATATTCGAATGATCATGTGAAAAATTAAAGTGTGCCAAGAAAACATCCCCCACACCATTACACCACTAACACCAGCCTGCACAGTGGTAACAAGGCATGATGGATGCATGTTCTCATTCTGTTTACGTCACATTCTGACTCTACCATCTGAATGTCTCAACAGAAATCGAGACTCATCAGACCAGGCAACATTTTTCCAGTCTTTAGCTGACAATTTTGGTGAGCTTGTGCAAATTGTAGCCTCTTTTTCCTATTTGTAGTGGAGATGAGTGGTACCCGGTGGGGTCTTCTGCTGTTGTAGCCCATCCGCCTCAAGGTTGTGTGTGTTGTGGCTTCACAAATGCTTTGCTGCATACCTCGTTTGTAACGAGTGGTTATTTCAGTCAAAGTTGCTCTTCTATCAGCTTGAATCAGTCGGCCCATTCTCCTCTGACCTCTAGCATCAACAAGGCATTTTTGCCCACAGGACTGCCGCAAACTGGATGTTTTTCCCCTTTTCACACCATTCTTTGTAAACCCTAGAAATGGTTGTGTGTGAAAATCCCAGTAACTGAGCAGATTGTGAAATACTCAGACCAGCCCGTCTGGCACAACAACCATGCTACGCTCAAACTGCTTAAATAACCTTTCTTTCCCATTCTGACATTCAGTTTGGAGTTCAGGAGATTGTCTTGACCAGGACCACACCCCTAAACGCATTGAAGCAACTGCCATGTGATTGGTTGATAATTGCATTAATGAGAAACTGAACAGGTGTTCCTAATAATCCTTTAGGTGAGTGTATAGTACTAAGTGTAAGGTGTTAATCTATTAAAATTACATGGTCTTGTTAATGAATCATCCGCAGCATGTATCCAATATAATTTGCAGTATAATCTACATTTTACAGTCTCATCTGTTGATTTTATTTCCTTACATTACAAAGTTAAATTAGGTGCACAAATGGCCACTCTGCAGCATTAATCCAATTCACACACATGACTAATATAATTCATTATTGGTGTATAATGGATTACAGACTTGATTCAGGGATGAGGGATGATTCAGCCATACTGCTGGAACAAATCACCATATAGGCTAGCACATGCACACACACGAACACAAACCTGTGCTCAGGTTTGAGAGAACAACAAAGACTGAATGTTACTGCAAGTCATTGCTAATCATGTATATTATACACAAATTATGGCCACTATTGACATCAAATTATTTAATACTTATACAAGTATCTTCTACGCTGAGTGTGTGGAAATGAAGTCAATGTTTCATCTGACCTGCAGCACTGCAGAGCGACATTTAGAATGTAATGCAAGGTCTCAGCTCACACAGAATGGCTGGTAGGCAAATTAATGTTTTAACATGTCATGAGTCACGACCTGTCTGGACCCAAAGAAAACGGAGCGTCATTAAGTGTGGTAGGGTCAGGGTGACAGGGTGCAATCACAACGGCTACAGGTCTCTAATTGCATAAGAGTGTCTCAATAAATGTGTGTGTGTGTGTGTGTTTCTCTAATGAGGAAAAAATATCCTGATGTAAATACACATGAAAAATAATCTCAAGCAGAGATGTGAGACGTATGTTGATGCATTGGTGTATTTTAAATGGTGTGTTCTGCTAAAATCACTTACACCAAACTGACCTACAAAATACAAAAACCTTTTCATACTCCTTCATTTTTAAAATGCTAACATGACAAGAAAGGTAAACAAACATTTTTAAAAACTGCTTTTTCAGATCCAAACACATTTTCCTTCTTTTAATCGATGCCTAATAACTTAAATATTTAAATAAATAAAAATTATTTAATAAATCCACAAAACTATTATTCAAACTATGCTTTTCTGCAAAAAGGGTTGCACATTATTAGAATGACAAGCCTTTCTGCAGGCTGTAATTTGTAAATGACATTTTTCCATTGTTCGTCCATCAGTTCTGTCAGTCAACTCAACAAAGCGATACAAAATACAGCCATGTTCACCTCAAGCTAAGTAATGTAGCCATGAGAACATCTGTCCCCTGCATTAAACTGTATTTAAAAAAATAATGATTAAAAGACACAGTTTTATGCAGAAAGACAAACAGGAGAGGGATTAGCAGGAAGAGAAAACAAGACATTAAAGGTCCCATGGCTTGACATTTTAATTTTGAGTTTTAAAATGAGTTTGAGTAAATGAGTTAATTAGTTTTTTCAAAATAATATGAGTTCCCCTAGCTTGAATATTGTCCCCAAGTGGCTAGAAATTTTTATCGGTGTAAACCGAATTCAGGCTGTCTTTCTCTGCCTTTGAGAAAATGACAGCCCAGACGAGCTGATCTTGAATTATCCTGCTATGACGTCATACCAGGAAAGGTTTCCTCCCCTTCCTCTGCTTTGCCTGCCCAGAGAATTGTTTAATACTGTCAGTCCCGCCGCTGGCCGCCTTGATGCATCAGTGAATCAAGCCAGTCACTAGAACGATCAACTTAACGTTGTTTCTGTTAGTAGCACGAAACAAATCTGTTATTTAAATGATCAACTACAGAGAGCAATCAAAGAACACCCTTTATAATGTTTGAAGCACACCTCGCGAGAGTATCTAAACACTTGTCCAAACTGCTGTTATAATAACTGACACTGTTAAGCTGCTCAACAGAAGCGCTTACTGTATTCATGTCGATGTTGTGTTTGTTGTTAGTTGTGGTAAAAGCATTTTGTGAAAGAAATAATGTTTAAAAGTTCACTCGTGTTTATTCAGAGCTCTCATACACTCACCTAAAGGATTATTAGGAACATAAGTGGCCTCGTAGGGCAGTGAAGCATTCTGGGAATTGTTGTCTTTCATCCCCATGAGACAAAAATACATTTTCTGTTTTTTCTTAGTCTAGAAAGAACTAAATAAAAAAATAATTTCACATTTCTACTACATTAATGACCCAGAAACAATGCCCAGGTAGGCCGTGGCATTTAAACAATGCCCAATTGGCACTAAGGGGCCTAAAGTGTGCCAAGAAAACATCCCCACACCATTACACCACCAGCAGCAGCCTGCACAGTGGTAACAAGGCATGATGAATGCATGTTCTCATTCAGTTTACGCCAAACTCTGACTCTACCATCTGAATACCTCAACAGAAATCGAGACTCATCAGACCAGGCAACATTTTTCCAGTCTTCAACTGTCCAATTTTGGTGAGCTTGTGCAAATTGTAGCCTCTTTTTTCTATTTGTAGTGGAGATGAGTGGTACCCGGTGGGGTCTTCTGCTGTTGTAGCCCATCCGCATCAAGGTTGTGTGTGTTGTGGCTTCACAAATGCTTTGCTGCATACCTCGGGTTGTAACGAGTGGTTATTTCAGTCAAAGTTGCTCTTCTATCAGCTTGAATCAGTTGGCCCATTCTCCTCTGACCTCTAGCATCAACAAGGCATTTTCGCCCACAGGACTGCCGCATACTGGATGTTTTACCCCTTTTCACACCATTCTTTGTAAACACTAAAAATGGTTGCGCGTGAAAACCCCAGTAACTAAGCAGATTGTGAAATAATCAGACCGGCCTGTCTGGCACCAACAACCATGCCACGCTCAAAATTGCTTAAATCACCTTTCTTTCCCATTCTGACATTCAGTTTGGAGTTCAGGAGATTGTCTTGACCAGGACCACACCCCTAAATGAATTGAACAACTGCCATGTGACTGGCTGATTAGACAATTGCATTAATGATAAATTCAACAGGTGTTCCTAATAGTCCTTTAGGTGAGTGTATACAAACAAAATAAACTCACGCTCTCAACAACTCGGTACAATAACCCTTTCTCAGCAATCTTTCCCCAGCTCCGTCTCTCTGAAGTCTCACAGCAGACACACCCCTTGAAACAGAGCATTCAAGCCAGAAGGCTGATATCAATATAGAAAAATGCCTTTCATTTCTAAATTATGAAATTTTTTGATGTTAAAACAGTACTAACAATATAAGAACACCACAGGAAACATAAAATAAAAAATGGGTTCACCTCTGACCTGCTGCCACAGACATGTCTTTCTATCACCAGACAAAGCTCAATCTGTTAAGAGTCTTCACTAGTTGTGTCTCATTTCATAAGGCTGCGTCCTCCGGAGGCATTCGAAGGCTGCATGCGTCATAAGGCTGTCTCATTTCAAAAAAGTGAGTAGGACACTCCAAATGCAACCTTCGAATGCACCCTTCTTTTACAGGAATTCAGATGTGTGCATGAGGTATATCCTTCGCTGCTGCAGATAGCCTACAATTCTTTGCGTCGCCATAAACAACCATCAAATATTTTTTTATATTATTTGAAAAAATGGCACCATCGCCAGATGTTTTTTAAGCTGTTTTACCTCAAACAGATTGTGGTTAACAGGATTACAAGTGTTTAGAGCTTTTTAAACATTTAGAACAGTACATTGCTGTCAAGGCAATAAACATTTCATAGTCATTTTCAAGTTATAAATAATTTTCATTCATATAACTGGTGTGAGAGCACAACGAGGCTGAACATGTTGGCATAGCAACCTGATACTTCCTGCCTGTGTGTCCTACAAAGGACGTCTCATTTAATTCTGATCCAGCACACTCTGTATACTGCGATGTGTCCTCCGGAGGACGCATCCTTTAAAATTAAATGAAATGAGACACAGCTTATATATTTTTCTACTGCACAAGAGATGTGATCAACGAGCATAATTCAAATGACCATGTATGCAATTAGATAGTCCTTCAACCAATCACACAACAAGAGGCGTGATCAATCCTTCTCTATCCATAATTGTGTTAAACCGCCAATAGCGCGCAAGCTTGATAAGCCAGTCTGTGATTGGTTCCCGCAAATGTGTAACAGAAGCAGGATTAATTAATGAACAGGTTTCCAGCCTGAGCTCCAGGGGAAATCAAATCGCCGGCAGATCAGGCTGGGTTTACCCGGTCTAGAGACACACAGTTGTCATTCAACACTACTGGGATGAGGAAGAAGGAATTACTATAAATGACACATACTCATAACAATAAAATGAGGGGGAAGACTATATAATTTGACAAAGCTAATATGTAATTTATTTATGTCCATTAATCTTCCCTTTCTTTTCTCTTTTCATTCTTTTCTTTTCTTTATGTTCTGTTCTCATTCACACAGCAAGGTGACATTTAAGTTTAACCAAGCTTTTTATCTCTCTTTCTTACTCACAAATCTCAGAGCACACACACTAATCTCTATATGATTGGAAGCTAATGTTTCAGCAGCCTACAGAAGCAATATGAGCAGTAAAAGATTAGCTAGATTAGATCTCTCCAGATCCCCATGAGTGCCACCTTTGGCCCACAATTGAACTTTTTCTCTCACTTGCCCCCACATAGCACTGCAAACTAGCCCATAGTTGGAATAAAATTCTCCAGAAATTTAGTTAACCTAAAAATTTTAATTATTTAATTTAGCCATCCTCATGTCATTCTAATCCTCTATAACTTTCTTCCTTTGGCTCTACACAAAATACATTTGATGCGTTTTTACAGTAAAAGTCAGTTTTAAATACTTTTCGAAAGATTTCTATTTTAAGAAATGTGGTTCTTTCACGATTTTTTTAAATCAAAAATTCCAGAAAAAAATAAATCAGTTTCCACAAAAATATTAAGCAGCACTGTTTTCAACATTGATAATAATAAGAAATGTTTCTTGAGTCCCAAATCAGAATATTAGCATGATTTCTGAAGGATCATGTGACACTAAACACTGAATATTCAGCTTTGCCATCACAGGAATAAATTACATTTTGAATTGTACATTTCACAATCTTACATTTTTTACATTTTTTACTACTGTATTTTGACTTTGAAACAAAACAAAAAAAGATCCCAAATCTTTTAAACAGCAGTTTGTATTATTTTGTTCTCCACATAAATCATACAAGTTTGGTAGTGAGTAAATTATTTTTAGTTTTCAGTTTTTATGTCATTTTAGGAAGCTCATGAACATGGCATATATCTGTTTTAATAAATCTGCCATGTGTGCGTATGCACATTGTTTGTATTGAAAAGGTTCCACAAGGACCCAGTTGAGTAAGTGTTTATGAATACACAGAGCACTCGACCAGAGAGCATTCCACCACAAACAATTATAAATAAACTTGTGAAGAAAAATAGGAAAAAAGAGAAAAAGTGTGTGATGGCAGCATTATGAGCAGTGGTAATCACAGACATGATCATTTGGTGAATTACTACAGGTTTTAAGGCCAAATAATGCAACATCAGTTCCTGAAAACAGCTCCTGTATTCACTGAGTTTAGTGCCAAAAGATAATGTCAAAAACAATAAAAAAATAAAAAATAAAACATATCAAGTGGTTGAAGCGGATGGGTGACCAGCTGCATATTAAGAGCATAAACGGTGAATATGAATAACAGAGTAGTCATTTCCGTTTAATATGATTCACAATGTCAAACACACATGTATAAAAACACATTCTTCTAAAGAAGATTTTACTGACGTATCAAAGCTGACATTTAAAACCCTCACACTCAAGCTTGGGAAGGGAACTGACTTCAAAATGAGCTTTGATGCAGGGTTGAGATAGAGAGAGAAAGACTGTAAGCATGCGAGTGAGTGCACTGCAAGGAGTTGAGTTGGACCAGTATTTATATATATATTACAAATAGTACATTACAAATAGCAATGTATCCAAACTTTTGGCCTGTATATGTGTGTGTGTGTGTGTGTGTGTGCATATATATATATATATATATATATATATATATATATATATATATATATATATATATATATATATAAATATATATATATATATAAATATATATATGTCTAAGGGAGTCGCCATATTTGGCATAAGTTACCCTTATTTGCTTATTTGGCAGAAACACTTTACTCTAAACAGTGTGCAAATGTCACAGCAGTCGCTAAGCGAACGCACAGAGTAACATCATATTATCTTTTTAAGCACACTTAAATGTATCTGATATGATAAACAGAGCTGTGTTACCTCTGTGTCAAAACGCTGACAACTGTGTTCCTTCATAATAAAAGTCCTGCTGCTTGCGAGCTGTGTGTTGCGCAACAATCGCTTCAGCAGCCTTGGTCAGCTCCCTCAACACTCAGCCCTGCTCGATTCTGCGCTCAAACCTGGCATCATCAAACTATGCCTTTGTTTTGAATAAGCACCCTTTAGCTGACCGAAAAATTAAATAGTGTAGCTTTAAATCAGATCATGTAATTGAACTCAATTTTTGAATTGTAATTGATTTCAGTTTTTTTTAAACTCTACTCTGTACAATAAACAAAGTTTCAAGCAAACTTGAAAAGGATGCTTTGTGAGTTGTAAGTAGGGGTGCAATATTTCCAGACCAGAAAACCATGATAGACCAACTACAGTACATACAGTTCACTCATGGCGCACTGAACACCCCCTGCTAAGAAATTTTGTTCGAGCGCAAAAGCATGCAAAACAACTCACTAGTGTTCGCCAACAGTTTTCTTTGACAGAGAGACGAGCCACGTCACATGTGACAATGCACAAGATAAAATTTGCTAGCTTGGAAGTTGCATCCTCACGAAAGTTTGTTAAGTGTATTTGTGTTTTAAGGTTTGAACACTCAAGCGATTTTTGACTATTCAAGAGCAACAACATGCAAAACAACTAAATTCAGTGCTCGCACGTTGTTTTCTGTGACATAGAGAGCAACGTCTCAGACAGCACGAGAGACACTGCACAGAACGACCAGTAAGACTAATCGCTCTCTCTCACTAATGCATTCAAATAAATGTAATCTAACTGTGCCAATTTACTTAGAACGGGCACAAATCTGTAGGAAATGTTATGACCTATAGACCAAATAACTGATGAAAGACATCTGTTATGTCAGAGCAATAGCACTGTGGGTATAGAAATTCCAGCGCTACCAAAATAATACATATGCCGCAGCACTGCACAAAGATCTGACTTCGAGTCCCCCTTCAAGGACAGGGCTTTCTCAAGTCAACATCAAAGTTTGTTTACAAACTTTAGCCTCAATTTTCTGACTAGTCTGCATTGGAGGTATATTTATTTTAGTTTTCTAAGCTAAGCTGACTGCACTAAAGAGAAATGTGAAGCCAATGTATATAGTTAATAAAGATAAAGTCATTTTATGAATCCAGTGTTCTTTAGGATTGCTGGTGCCATGCTATGAACCCTGCCCCTACAGCAAACTGAACTGTGGCATTGTTATAACGTTACAACCTTAGTTGTAACATATATTTTGGCTCTTGTCGGCCCTGAAGAAATGGTATTTATTTAAAAAAAGTGAAAATTATGTTTTTCAAGACAGGTAGGAAAATGTAAAACCCATTTTTCAAAGCTGCCTGGGGCATCTGCAAGCAAATACAGATACACAAACATAGAATTTTTTACTATTTAGAAAGCAGCAAAAAGGTCTCTGCTCTTCCAAATAGATAAGTAGTTAATAAATTGTTTTTTTTGTTTGAGCAACATTATTTAAAAAATAAATAAAAAGTAACACTTCAAAGTGTTTCTTTAATTAGTTATAATGAACTAAGACTTAGGGCCCTATCTTGCACCCAGCGCAATTGACTTTGTACACCGACGCATGTGTCATTCCTATTTTGCACCCGCGCAAAGCCCGCTTTTCCCCAGAAACACGTCGCTAAACTAGTGAATGAACTTGCGCTCCCTGGGCGGTTCAGCGCAAAAAAGGAGGCGTGTTCCGGCGCAAACAATCCCTGGTGCTATTTTGCTGTTCCATTAAACAATTGCGCCACTGACCAGAAAAAACCTAGTCTAAAGTCAGTGGCGCGTTGCGCGTTGTTCATTATGCTATTTTAAGGGCACATGCTCGACCATAATGTATAGCGTGCACAACGCGCATACAACTGCTCATGTAATCTACACAGATGCAACAGTTATTTTTGCAAATCATAAATTGTAATCATAAATCATAAAGATGTCCTCTGCTGGCGTCAGGTCCTGAGTAGAGGCAGATCCACCTCCCGTTACACGGCGTGCCCGATTGATGCTGGCAAGCTTGGACTTTCCCTGTCTTCTGATGTCATTGTAGCTTGCGGCACTGGTGCGACGTCCTGGGGATGCCAGCTGATGAAACAATTGTGGCTATTTCCTCCCACGCCTTTTTAACCAACGCTATTTTGGGTGGGTTTCTCCCATCCCCATATAACACAACTTCTCTGTCTTTCACTGCTCTTACAAGAACATCAGTCTCCTTGGCTGTGAACCGCTCCTGGCGTGCGCCTGGTAAATACGCCATAATAATTGCAATCCATAATGGAACTAGCGCACCTGCTTTTAAAGGGAATGTTGGATGATGCTCTGATTGGTTTATTCACGTCACGCCCAAACCACACCTATGAATAATGAAGCTACTTCAGACCAACCCATTTTAGATTTGTGCCGGGCGCAAGAGCCATTTATCCCGCCGGGAAAATAGCAACAGCACCGAGACCCGCCCACAATGTTACTTGTGCTTCGCGCTTTGACACTTGCGTTTCAGATAGTTAAAATAGGGCCCTTAAACTTTTTCCCATCAATTATTAAATCTAGGTTATGCTTAGACATGAGGGAGTGCGGCACTGATACCAGTTTCTCAATTTAACATATTTTTCAGTCAGAAAGTGGAAAACCCAAAACTAAAATCTAAACCGCAAGAATAAATGGTATACAGGGCCATCGAAAAGAGAAAGCAAATGTAATTATGAGAGCTCAAAATTATGAGACTACATGGAACATTTATACAGATGAGCCTGCCGCTGTGCCAGCTAGTCTAGAGTCCCTCCCCTCTCTCTCTCTCTCTCTCTCTCTGCTGTCTGTTATTGGTTTGTGCCTTTGTGACAGCTGCTCCACTACTGCTCTCACCTCTTTCTGCTGCATCCCTCTATTCACAGACAGCAAGAGGGGGAGAGAGAGAGAGAAAGAGTGTGTGCATGTGTGAGAGGATCACCTCTTCTGCTGCAGAGCTCCGTGCAGTTGTTCCTGTCTGTCTCTTAGTTGGCTCTGCAGGTGCTGGATCTCTCGGTGATAACTCGCTGCTTTCCCCGCAAAGTCTTCCTCCTGTTCGTGCAGACGCCGACCCAGCGCATATACACTTGCTGATGCCTTCTGCTTGTACACCTAGAGTGGACGGGAGAAAGATATGAAAACAGTAGTGCTGGAGAGCATTGAGGAACGGTGGAGTACCACTTAAAACTAATAAAAAAAATCAAGGGGAAACAAAATAACTGAAACAACCCTGGAGGAGCCAGAGACAGAGACTACACAGCACGGTAAGACTAGAAAAGCGCTAATATGTGTACAGAGACATGTTTATCTGTTTGGATTAGATACAGGAAAAGTGACAAACTGTTATTACCTGTAAATAGAGGAAAGATGAAGAAAAGGGAGGGTTTTGGGGCAATGGAGAAGGTCTGAATTTACAGTTTAATGCTCGAGGTAGTAAACATTTATGAGGGAATATTTTGCCTTCAGCTGGTTACCTTGTGGATGAAAAATGAACCAGCATACACACACAATAAAAAAAAAAAAAAAAAAACAGGTTGAAGGAAATGGAGTTAATGGTGATGAATGAGAGAGAGAGATCTGATGTGTTGGGATATTGCAGTGAAACGTTGAACTGCAGACTCAGGGCAGATGCATTATGGAGAGGAACAGATGTTGGCATGTCTGCTGCTAAAACAGATGTGAGCTATTTAGATAAACAAACATGCACATTTGTGCAGCACTTGGGGTTTCCAGGGAGAGGCAGCCTGTTGATATAACTCATCTTCACATAGCAAAGGGCAATGAGACAACTACAACCGCATGAGTAAACGTGAGTAGTCAGATATGCTCAGTCCATAAATGCCTCATGGTAAATACATGACACTGGGGAGGATATGAGTAGGATCTCTGAGAAAAATTAAGTGCAAAAAAAACCCAAAAGAGATAGACAAAATGAATAGAAGGTCAATAAAAGGGAAAGAAGCAGAGCAACAGATAAGTTGATGCTGAGAGTTGTGCTCCTTGGTAACTGATTTCTGGCACCATTGTTATTTCCTTCAGAGATCAAAACCCAGAGGGAGGAATGCACAAATTAACACCTAACAACATCCAGGAAGAAAATGTCCACATGCATGTAAACGTGAAAACACATATGCATGCATTTAGAGAGCTGATTAGCAATGATAATGCTTTAAATGGACCCCCTGTGTTATCATATCTGTTTCGAGCAGAGAATGAGCATGTGTGGAGAAAATGGGATTGTGTGTGTGGAAGAAAGGGAGAGGTTTGACTGTAACCCACTGTGGGGTTTTAGAACATATAGGGTCCAACCTTTCCCTCACATATGGATCAATAACACTCCACACAAACAAGTCTCAGTCAACAGCTCTTTCAGTGCATGTGTGTGTGAGCATTCAATTACAGCATTTCTGAGTCTCTCTGGTTCTCTCGCCCCTTTTTCTTCTAGAGATATTAGGCTTGTCTTGATCGTGTTAAAGACCATCTGAGCAGCCACCAGACAAACCACAAAACAATAAGGAGTACCAGAACTAATATTGCAAACAAGCGTGCCAACATGAAGCGATTTCAGTGACTGTGTTGGACTGCAATGAGTGATTTGCACCATTATAAAGATGGTGCTAATATGATTTCACTTTGTGACATGATAGTGATATATTCAATTTGAGCTTGTGATAGCAAACTTCTGGCCATACTGCTCTTCAGGCATGCTTGCTTGCTTTAGTAATTCTCACCATCATTGTAAATCTATCAGCTGGAGCTCCTAGTAGCATCGTCCATTTGCCGTTTGGACATTTCACTTATGTTCTTCAGTTTTTCTTTTTGGAAAGCATCATATGGTCTCCTATACTGATACGCTGATAAGGCATCCTAATGATATACCAAAACTAGTGTTGTTAAAATGTTAAGTTCATGTTAAAATGAATAGGCCCTATTAGTTTTTCTCAGATCACAACTGAAATTCTTAGAACGACTTGGTCAAACTCCACATCATCTAGTCATCAAGCAGTTTTTCATTGTTTTGAACAGAATACGAATGCTTTGGTACATTCTTAAATAGTGGTTAAAGGGGTACTTCAGCGCTGGGAAGATATGTATTTAAATACTCTGTATTTATACTGGGTCATCAATGTAGTAGAAATGTGAAATTATTTTTGAAATTGGTGCCTTCTAGACTGAGAAAAGACAGAAAATGTATTTTTGTCTCATGGGGATGAAAGACTACAATTCCCAGAATGCTTTGCTGCCCTGTGAGGCCACTCCCAAAGTCACCTACTGGATTACTGTGACTGAGTTGGAGAAGACACTACAATTAAAAACTGAACGTGTCCGTTCAATATAAAGAGTGAGTCACCGCGCGAGTATCAGCACTGAGCACTAACTGTAGGAGTGAAATAAATGAGCTGATGAGCTCTCGTGATGAGAGCTGAGGTAATCGCGACTACACTCGCGGCATACATTCACAACGCGAGTTCAGTCTGGCACGTTTCAGTTCATGCCTTTGCAAGCTTAACTTTCATATAAACTAATTTGAGAAGTTAAAAGACTTACATTGCTCCCCATAGCTCCGTTTAAATGAGTGCCTGTAGCTGAGCTGAGCTCTGAGTGTGATCTCCATCCCCCATGCGTTCAAAACATGCAGAAATGGCTCCCTCTGCTGGCTGTAGTGTTTAGCCTTTGGCCAAACATTCCTCCTATGATACAAATATCACAAATTTGCAAATATCGTCAATTTGCATCATAGGAGGAATTTTTCCTGAAATAAAATGCATAAATCTCTTGTCTCAGGGGGATATGAGGGGGTAAAGCACAATCATTTGAATATACTCCAGGGTTTCTACTGATACAAAGCCATATGCTGATCGCTGAAGTAACCCTTTAATGATGAAGCATTTTGACTTATTTAATTTTGATGACAATAATGAACCTATCACTCACTTTTGAAACAAACTTTTGCAGGTAATCCATTGTGTGGTGCTGTTTGTATGAATTGTTTGGAGAAATGCACTTACTGGTTTGCAAATCTTAAGGACAATGGCCAGATTCTTTCAGACAGTGGTCAGAATGAGGGTAAACACTAGGTAAATCTCAATCATTATCGATCTTTCGTGTCATTAATTACTAGTGATAATATTAATAATAATAAAAATAATAATATGTATTGTATTGAGATAGTGTTTGTTCTAATGGTTAATATTTAAATAAATTAATTGAAAGGCAAAATATGTAGCTTTTTCTCCTAGAGGTTGCTTATTTAAAACAAAGGGTATAACTTGATGACGCCATGAATGAGTGTGGAATCATGAGAGCTGTTGTCTTCAACTTCACAGCCGATGGAAAGTCAACGTGACTCGGCCAGAAATCATGTTTACAGACGAGCTAATGTATTAAAATGTTATTAACGTTACTGTTGTATGAAACAGGGCGGGCCAAAAGTCGTGGGAGTGAAATGAGGCCGGGGGAGTAAATGCTAATGAGTGATACACACCAGTCTCAAGTCCAGAGGAACTTTTATTATGCTTATGATGCAGCCAGCTGCTTCCGCTCGTTTTATTGCATATGTGGGTGTAACGCAACAATGTTTTACAATCATACTTAACATATTTGAGTGTGTTTAAAGTTATGTTATAATGGTACTCTGTGCATTCACTCTGTAAATGGTGTGAGACACTTGTTGGACTTTGCAGTAATCTAGATCAATATTAGAATCTCACATCAATAAAAGCTGGATGACTTGTGTTGCTAAATGATATGCAATTAATTTCAAAATATATTTTATGATGATAAAGCGGTCTCTGATTATGCTATGTAAGCCATTCTGAAGAATGGTAAAACATGTTACTCGCGGTAAATCAAGAAAACAATAAGACTAAATTGTGTTCAGCTATAAAACAATTATTCGTTTTCTGTGGATAAAGGTATCCAAACAGTTGCTCACCTATCTAATAAAACATAATATATCAAAGTGGTGTTTCCATGGTTTCTACAACAGTAAGACAATCATAAAAAATCGAGGGTAAAGCAGATATGACGTAATTGACAGGCGATGCCATGACAAGGTGCGTTAAAAGACCTTTATTATTAACCCCCTTGAGCCGTGAGGAGTACTTTTATGATCAAAATCTCGACTCCCTTTCACTGCCATTATAAAGTTTGGAAGAGCTGGGACTTTTTTTATTTTTATAAAACTCCTATTGTATTCATCTGAAAGAAGCAAATCATATACAATTAGAATGGCTTAAGGGTGATTCAATTATAGGGTTATTTTCATTTTTGGGTGAACTATCCCTTTAGGTGGGAGATTAAGTAGTGTTTATGTTTTGGTATGCTAATTTAGAAGAGTTTCTGATTTTTTTTTTACTATCACGGTGACAAGTGGAGCATGAGCTTGGTTTGAGAACAGATACAGTGAGGGAAAAAAGTATTTGAACGCCCTGCTATTTTGCAAGTTTCTCCCACTTAGAAATCATGGAGGGGTCTGAAATTGTCATCGCATGTCCACTGTGAGACACATAATCTAAAAAGAAATCCAGAAATCACAATGTATGATTTTTTTTAACTATTTATTTTTATGATACAGCTGCAAATAAGTATTTGAACACCTGAGAAAATCAAGGTTAATATTTGGTACAGTAGCATTTGTTTGCAATTACAGAGGTCAAACGTTTCCTGTAGTTTTTCACCAGGTTTGTAAACACTGCAGGAGGGATTTTGGCCCACTCCTCCACACAGATGTTCTCTAGATCAGTCAGGTTTCTGGCCTTTTGCTGAAACACACAGAGTTTGAGCTCCCTCTAAAGATTCTCTATTGGGTTTAGGTCTGGAGACCTGGCTGGGCCACGCCAAACCTTGATATGCTTCTTACAGAGCCACTCATTGGTTATCCTGGCTGTGTTCTTTGGGTCATTGTCATGTTGGAAGACCCAGCCTCGACCTATCTTCAATGCTCTAACTGAGGGAAGGAGGTTGTTCCCCAAAATCTCGCAATATATGGCCTTGGTCATACACTTCTTAATACAGTGCAGTCGCCCTGTCCCATGTGCAGAAAAACTCCCCCAAACCATGATTTTACCACCCCCATGCTTCACAGTAGGGATGGTGTTCTTAGGACGGTACTTATCATTCTTCTTCCTCCAAACACGTTTAGTGGAATTATGACCAAAATGTTATATTTTGGTCTCATCTGACCACATGAGTTTCTCCCATGTCTCCTCTGGATCATCCAAATGATCATTGGCAAACTTAAGATGGGCCTGGACATGTGCTGCTGGTTTAAGCAGGGGAACCTTCCGTGCCATGCATGATTTCAAACAATGACGTCTCAGTGCATTACTAACAGTAACCTTGGAAACGGTGGTTCCAGCTCTTTTCAGGTCATTGACCAGCTCCTCCCGTGTAGTTCTGGGCTGATTTCTCAACTTTCTTAGGACCATTGAGACCCCACGAGGTGAGATTTTGCATGGAGCCCCAGTCCAAAGGGAGATTGACAGACATGTTTAGCTTCTTCCATTTTCTAATGATTGCTGCAACAGTGGACCTTTTTTCACCAAGCTGCTTTGGCAATTTCCCTGTAGCCCTTTCTAGCCTTGTGGAGGTGTACAATTTTGTCTCTAGTGTCTTTGGACAGCTCTTTGGCATTGGCCATGTTAGAAGTTGGATTCTTACTAATTGTACCGTCTTTATGTAGCTAACGACCTCAAACAGGTGCATCTAATTTTGGATAATAAATGGAGTGGAGGTGGACATTTTAAAGGCAGACTAACAGGTCTTTGAGGGTCAGATTTCTAGCTGATCGACAGGTGTTCAAATACTTATTTGTAGCTGTATTATACAAATAAATAGTTAAAAAAATCATATATTGGGATTTCTGGATTTTTTTTTTTACTTTTAGATTATGTCTCCCACAGTGGACATGCACATAAGATGACAATTTCAGACCCCTCCATGATTTCCAAGTGGGAGAACTTGCAAAATAGCAGGGTGTTCCAATACTTCACATAAGGCAGTTTTTGCATTAACTTCTAAATCTAATTATTAAAATATATTTTTTCTCCAATTCAGTGTTGAAAAATAATCATTTATACACTCATTTTTATTTTTAAGTCATTTTCACGACAAATTTATTTAAACATAAATTAAATAATCAAGACATCACTAACAGGTTCAGTAGAATATAATGAATATATAGCCTAATATAGTGCATATATTTAGTAAGAGTTCATTTCTCTAGTGAACTAACCAGCTGGACACTGAATGACTTCTGATGTAATGATACATGACATTGTTTAACAGCTCTTTTATTGACGTCTTTCTACTGTTTAAACACTGACTGAGCAATTACACGACATATTTTTCAGTAAGATGTAATGCATCCTCAACATACCTTAGGATATGAATTCATGTTTATTCTTAAAGGGGGGGTGAAATGCTGTTTCATGCATACTGAGATTTTTAGACTGTTAAAGACTTGGATTCCCATCCTAAACATAGACAAAGTTTCAAAAACTAATGTTGGGCGTTTGATGGAGTATTTCTGTGTCAAAAATACTCCTTCCGGTTTCTCACAAGTTTCGGAGAGTTTTTTTAGAGTATGGGTCCGCTTGACGTCGACAGAGCGGAAGGTCCTTGTATGGGCCGTATGGGCTCTTGTCCCGGTAGGGTGCGCGCGCGTGACCAGAGCGAGAGAGGAAATGCACGCCCGTAAACACTGCTAGTGTGCTCTCAGGTGCAGAGCCACTCGTCTGAGCAACACTTCTGTGGCACCGCGCTCCACTTCATTCCTGTGGGTGACATCAAGCGACTTCAACGCTTACGCACAGCATTCCGGGAAGGCAGCTCCAAGAGGGGTTGGATCGAAGGCTGTCTCCTTCCACCCTGAAGGTTTATGTGGCTGCTATCGCCGTCTACCATGACCTCTTGGACGGTAAACATCCTCCTCGTGCTCCTCTCGTACCCTCTTGGGACCTCTCAGTAGTTTTAAGTGCACTGCAGAGGGCCCCATTTGAGCCGTTGCGGTCAGTAGATGTTAGTTTCTTGTCGATGAAGACAGCGCTCCTGACCGCACTGGCCTCCATCAAGAGGGTAGGGGACCTGCAGGTATTTTCGGTTGACGAAGCATGCCTGGAATTCGGGCCGGGTGACTCTCACGTGATCCTGAGACCCCGGCCTGGATATGTGCCAAAGGTTCCCACCACTCCGTTCAGAGACCAGGTGGTGAACCTGCAAGCACTGCCCTTGCCCTTGGAGGAGGCAGATCCAGCTTTGGCACTGCTCTGTCCAGTACACGACCTCTGCGCTTGCGTAGACAGGACACAGTGTTTCAGTCCCTCAGAGCAGCTCTTTGTCTGTTATGGTGGGAAGCTGAAAAGGAAGGCTCTCTCAAAGCAAAGGTTGTCCCACTGGATAGTGGACACCATTGTTTTGGCATACCAGCAGCAGGGGCGCCCATGCCCCCTTGGGGTCAGGGCACACTCCACTCGGAAATGGCATTGGGGGAGGGGCCCGCAGCTGTCGAGTGCCACCTCCAAAAACCAACCGCGAGCACTATTGACAGGGCGGAGTTCCACACCAGCCCGAGGCTTGCGGCTGCCCGAGATAACATGGCTGTCAACTCTAGGTCAGATTCTACAGTGCTAACACACCCGGAGGCGGAGCATAGCTGAATTGTCATCCCCAAAGGACTCTAGCCCACCTTGAGATGCGGCAATCGGCCTCTCGCCGCTATCCGGAGTGTGAACGAAACGAACAGGGCATCAGCAGACAGTCCCGCCGCTTCAGGCCAGCACTCGCTGGAAGCGATGTTCTTAATACCACAGCACCGCCCTCAGGTCACCCTGGCCACCAGCCAAAATACCACCTCTCTCGGAGATGGTAGATTGGGGTGTGGCAGAGGGGGCTCTCTCTCTTTACAGAGATCATTGAGTCTCGACCACAACATCGCGATGATCATGTTCCCGCAGAGGGAACACAGCACCTCCACAAACACTGTCCGGACGTGCTGAAGCCCAAACACGTCGAGCAGTGAATGCGTCCCAAAGACAGCAACAAACATCTACCGCACCCGGAAGTGCGCAGGCAAACCGTCTTGAAAAACACGCGCCACACGCAAGCTCTTTTTGTGAGAGGAAAGATCTGCAGAGTGCCGAAGCGCCCAGGAAAAACACACACAGCTGTTGCAGATTACTGCACAGATCAGCAGGCAGGCAATGTGAGATCGCTGGAACGTGCCGTTGCACCAACACCCTGGAGAACCGCTCGTCTCAAAGACTGAAGAGAGGACTTCAGAATTCAGGCTTGCAGGAGTGAAGAGATGCTCTTGGCTCCGAAGCAGAAACATAATGCGATCATGCCAGCTACTTCCTTGTATACCCATGTGGGTAGGCGGAGTTACGCGTGCAAATCTCGCATGCCCATGGCATTGGGACTGCCATTGGGCGTTTTCTAAGATCTCAAAGATGATTGGCTTCTAGGCGAACCGCCCCATTCGTCAGTCACTGACGTTACGTCGGAGTGACTGAACGAAAGGGAACTATTGTTTCCATAACCTCAAAAACACTTTTCTCATTATTTTGTATATTTTTAAATGACTTTGGTGTCATACCCATTTACTAACTTTATTGTATTATCAAAAACCCTGGGACTGCTAATATTTAATAGTATTATCATACAAATGTGTGTGTATGTTTTAGAAATTAGGCAAAATTTCTAAAAATAATTGGGTAGCGGCATAACAATCATGCAAAACCACTGATATTAAAGTATAGTACAACATACTTTTTAATGGCTGGGAAGTACATTTTTATTCAAATGCAATAATAAATATAATAATAAATAATATAATAATAAAAATAAGAGGTTCCAAAAAGAGATTTTCATAGCCATGGAATAAAATAACCATTTTGGGTATCCCAAAGAACCTTTCTGTTATTTATTTTTTATTTGTGTGAAGTTTATTTTAATAATATGAAGACCTTTTTCACCATGAAGAACCTTTTGTTTAACAGAACGTTACCTTACAGGTGTTTAAGGTCTTCACTGAACCATTAATACTAATAAAGTACATATATTTTTATTTTTTATTTTAAGTGTGTGCTCGGAAATAATGCAATTTCGGATGCAATATTTGTGCCTTTTTTAATGCGATAATATTGTAGAATTGTAAAATAAGCATGAATAAATTTCTGAATAAAAATGTGTCAAGGCTTTCAAAGTAAAATGTCAGCTGTTAAAGGTGCCCTAGAATGATTTGAAACAATATGTTAAATTTTTCTCTGATATCTACATATTTAAAGGCAAAAATTGTCCAGTTTTGTCCAGTACAATTGTCCATTGTAACGTTTTACAGGTCCATTTACAACCCTATAAATTGTCCCTAGGATGTAATGCTCTGTTTTTGCCTTATTTGAAAGGGTCATGAATTTTAACGTTGAGCTCTGCTCTGATTGGCTTATTTTAGCAGCTCACAGCTCAACACAGTTCAGTGAAGCGGCTCGTGAGTCCTGACCGTCCTGACACAACACAGACCGACTAAATGACACTTTAAGCAAAACATCTCAAATGGAGATTGATAAAATGCGGCTTACTTGTTAACTGGTGTATCCAGATCATCTGCGCGCGAGAAAGAGCCCGCTTTCGTGCTGTTGCCAGATTTCAGTAATTAAATCCCCCAAACAGTGTGGAAAAAAACATGTATACATCTGGTGTTTTACCTAAACATGTCCAATCTGGCAACCATATGGATGCGAGCTCTCTCTCACGCGCGCGCACAGATGATCTAAAAACACCAATAAACAAGTAAGCTGCATTTTATCTCCATTTGAGATGTTCTGCTTAAAGTGTGTCATTCAGCCTACATTTTAGACTTGTCTTTTTCGTCAACGATATTGCATGTTTATATAACGTTAGTCACAATGTAGGCCAACGTTACGCAGTGACTGTGATGTAGCCTAATCTAAAACACAAATAGGCAAAAGCATCATAGAAAACACCATACTTCAGTTCTCAAAAATATAAATATATAACATATTTTTACAAAATGAATAGCCTTGTGAAATGACTATTGTTTTAACTTATATGGTGAAAAAAGGTGATGTTTGCTAGAAGGATTGAGTAAAAGATCTAAGCAAAGTATCTACGGTTGTGTTTTGTAATACAAAATAATATTACCCTTTGTCATTAGACACACTATTTAGTTTGGTACTTGGTGTTTCCTATTGTTACTGTAAGCATCTTGCGTTATCTAGACAATGTTGTCTCTCTAAGAAACTTTCAATTTAATCAGAAATTGTTTAAACAGCCAATAAGTGGATAAATCGCTACTTACTGCTTGCAGGTATACAGTTGTAATTGCCACTTTCTTCAGTTTAAGATGCTGAGCAAAGCTTGCTTGAAATGGGCCGAACAAGCGAACAATCTTAAATTAAACTGCTGTGGTATCGGATTATAAACATCAACCATGACTGTTGACATTTTTTATCTGTGGGAAGGGTAGAAAAGCCTCCTGAACAGCCTGGAACATGAAGTGTGTCCATGCAAACAGCTTGTTTTGATAATTCGCTCCCATTTCCGCCTGACAATGCACATGTTTGGACAGATGCAAATGTTGGGGGTGTGAATATGAATGATCCCCAATGCTTGCGTCACTTTTGGCTTTATGTTGAGAAGCATTTTTTTTTTCAGTTGCGTTATGGATTCATGAGATTTACATAAAAAAGTAGGCGGCAATGATGTTTGAGACTCACAGTATGTGATGTCCATGTACTGAACTCTTATTATTTCCCCATGGCAAGGTTAATTCAATTTTTCATTCTAGGGCACCTTTAAAACTGAAAAATAGGCTTTGGAGCATATGCTCAGTCTAAGTTTTTTTTTTTAAGCATATAAGGTGGCTTGTTGATTTGCACCATCAGGTCTAACGCAAAAAATTTTAATTTCATCCCTTGATCATTAAAAGCTAGGGACATTTGTGCATGTGTATGTCAGTGTTCTATGCAGTTATTGGATTCTTTCAGGTGTGCATTCCTTCAGCTCAACTGTGAACTACAAATAACCCTCATTTTCAGTAGAACATCCCAAAATGATCAAATTAAATAAAAATCTTGTTCCCTCAAGCTATTCCCCATTTCCCACATAGCTTCAACTTAGACACTGAACCTAGAAAGCCTTTTTTTCCTCAAATCCTGGTTACAAAAGCATCTTTGAAGCCAAGGGTCCCGCTTAGGGACTTGTGAGTTAGGGTTGCTACAAACCACACACACACACACACACACACACACACACACACACACACACACACACACACACACACACACACACACACCAGATACCTCCCATAGGGACTCGTTACATACAAAAAGACCGGACACGTGATTTATGGCATTTTCACTCTGCCTGCCCTGTTTGACACATACAGCACTGTCACTAAGGTTGTCTATTAGATCATGGAGATCTAGTATGTATGAGATGTATAGTACTGATGGGAGATTACAGAAAGATAAAACCGAATGAATAATCTGATTGAGTTCAGTCCTCCAGTCTCATACCACTCCAATCTAAAGGTTTTAGGGAGTAATCATTATTATACTAAAACCCTCAGGCCCAAAAGATTCTAAACTTCTTTCATACAGTATGCCTTAACAAAAGCACCTCAACCCCAGATGCATCTTCTCTCTGACATATTGATACAAATAAACAGGTTAATAGGATGCTAAACAAAGTAAGAGAACACGTACAGTTAATGCAACTGAAAACTGCAGGGATGTAATTTAGGAAAGGGCAAGAAAACATTCAGGAAAGAATCCATTCTATTTTGCCTTTGTATTTTGTGAGTATAGATGGGAAACGTAAAAACATTAAATGTCTCTGGTTCTTTTACGGGTGTGTGGTACAGCAAAGATGAGGAGATCCAGGACTTCCAAACAGACAGGCTTTATTATCATAAACTTTAAACAGCCCACCAAACACTACTAATACAACGTGTAACTTAACTCAAGACCGGACAAAGACAAAGTGAACAAGAGGAACTTAAATACACACACTGATGACAGACTAAAAGAGGGGGACAGGTGACACAGGTGATAACTAACTAAACACAGCTGAAACTAAACTGATGACGGTAACCAAGGGAACAGACAAGTGGCACGAAACTGAGAACAAATGAACATGTGACAACTGAAACCAGGAAGTACAGGGGCCAAAACACAAGAAACACAGACCATACATGTAACAGGTTCTGATTCCTTGCATGTCTTCAGTTTATTAATGGTTTTAGTACTGTTACCAAATAAATATTTAAAATATATTGTGCCTATTCGGTGGTACACATACAAGCCAAAATACTGGCCATAACTATATATTTTGCCCCTATTATGCCATTTTAAAGCTTCCTAATTTTGTTTCGGAGGTCTCCTATAACAGGTGTACATGCCTCAAAGGTCAAAAAAGGTTCCTTTTCTCATAATATACATTGCACATCACCACATTTTTCAATGATTTTAAACACCTGACTTGTCCATGCGCTTACTCTGCTCTGATTGGTCAGATTGCGTGTTGTAATTGGTCGACCGCTTACAACGCATGTCGGAAACTTCTGCTCCGGAGGCTTCCTAAAGCTCAGCGATTGTACACACTGTAAAAATAGTAATGATGGTGTTGATTTTACCATATCAGTCTGAGCACGAATCCAATAATGAAATATTGGAATAACTTGTTATTAAACCCGACCCATCTTTCAAGAGCAGGTATTTTTTGCGACTCAAACGATTTGAGAAGCAGTTATCAGTAAAATTACGTGTTTGAAAGCAGGTCAAGTTGTTCACAGGCAGACAATGTACTACACAGGAGGGCATTATCACATGTAGCTGTAACTGATTAGGACTTGAATTCCTGGCAGCTCGTTTAGGCGAGAATCCATCCTCAAGTATACAAATAAACGTTTAACCTATTGACAGAAGCTGATGAGCAGGAACAAATGTTCACCTGTGTGTATATGAAGATTCTCTCACAGTGGTGGCAAATATATTTCTTTCTTTGTTCTCAGAGTACAGAAATAATGACATAGTCCAAATCAAATTGCCTGTCATACTGAGAGGATCCAATTATTTTAGCTGGCAGAATAGATTAGCAGCACAGACCTGCAATCTGCTTTCGAAAAGGGCCCAACAAAAAACACTTTCACTGTCTTCTGAAAAGCTCAGTTTACTCTATCATCGTCTCCATCCTTTCATTACATTACTATCTCTCCACAGAGGCAAACGTTACTGCAATACTTTTAACATTTCAGATTCTCTAACGGTGCAGAACTTGTTCAATCCAGTCAAATTTTCATTAAGTTGACAATAAGTAGCAAAAAGTGGATGGAGCAAGCAGGAAACAATTTTTCCACTGCTGTGCTCCAGTTAAAGATACAGCAGAAGACAGTGTATGTATATATGAATCCATGATTCATATATTAAGGGGGGGTGGGTGACTGAAACTGAGTGAAACACTGAGTGTCAGTCAGTCTCCTGTCAATCTTGAGTACCTATAGAGTAGTACTGCATCCTTCATATCTCCGAAAAGTCTTTAGTTTTATTATATTTATAAAAGAAAGATACCGTACCGAGTCATTCCGAAAAAAAACGTGTGGGCGGAGCTAAAGAATGACGAGCGCGCAGCTACAGCAGATTCAGATTCAACTAATACATATATGATCCAGAATCAGATCCGGAGGCTAAAATAAATTGAACAGGAGAAGCAACAACAGCAGGACGTCCGTCTCTGTGATATGTACTGTATTTAGTGGCTTGTCAACATTTGTGTTTGTTTACTTGTGGATTGTGAGGACATGATTTGGTTTATGGACTATTGTATGCGACTAAACCTTAGCAGTAGCAACCAAAATGGTTTTGCACGTCAGACTAGTGTAATAGTGGTATATAGAAAAACAGTAGTGCATTTGAATGTGCTTTGTGTGAACATCCCCATGGTTTATGTTTGGGGTGGTTTTACAATAAACAAACAGACACCTATAGTGTCTTTAGCTGTAGGTAGACACCTACAGCTAAAAAAAAATATTTAAACACACGCCATACATTTTTTCTAATCTCAGTTATATTTCATAGACCAATACAGAGTTGTATGAATAACTAGTGAATAAGAGCATTATGGGCTGCTTAGTATTGTCTGTCACTGAGGTCTTGATTTGTACCCCTTTCCTACAAGTGACTGAAATGCAACAGACAGTTATTTATATGTTATTTATATAGATAGGCATTAGTCACAGGCGAGCCACACTCCAATCCAAGGCAACCCACAACAGGAAAAAGAGCAGAAGAAGAAGAGACGATCTATGCACCAACCTAAAAGAAGTTCAGATTGCACACAATAGCCTATGTGCTGAGTTTAGATTTTTGGGACATGCTTCACTAACTTCATGGTAAGGAACCCGGGACGGCAGAAAGTGTCCAGGTTGTCTTCTTTATTTTACAAAAGCATAATGTTTCTATTATTGAAATAAATATATTTTAGATAAATGCTGTTCTTTTGAAATTTCTATTCATCAAAGAATCCTAAAAAAAATGTTTTACACAACTGTTTCAACATTGTATAATCATAAATGTTTCTTTAACAGTAAATCATCATTTTAGAATGATTTCTGAAGGAAATGTGACACTGAAGACTGGAGTAATAATGCTCAAAATTCAGCTTTGCGTCACAGGAATAAATTACCTTTTAAAATATATTCAAATAGAAAACTATTATTTTATATTGTTTTTTTTATTTTAAATATTTCAAAATATTTTATATTTTGTATAGTTTTTTTTCCTTTTTTTTCTTGTTTCTCTATGCGAAAGAACTGTACTCTATCACGATCGCATGTTGTCTGAAACAATAGACATCATATTCAGTTCAGAGTCCTACAGCGCGAGCACATCCACTATTTTCTCATGCGCACATATTTCTGTTGCTTTCTTTGTCATGTGCTGCACGTATATATTTAACTCTTCTCATTCCAATGTTTAGTGAATGGTGAAAGCTAAGCTCTGTAAACACATCATGACACCTTCTGTCACATATAGACGCAAATTAAGAAATACAGCTGATATTAGCACTGTCCTCCTTAAAGTACCGGTACTAATAAAATTCCACATCGTACCGTTTGTAATAGCAGGGTATCGCAATACTTTTCTAGTACTGGTCTGGTATATCGTGCAACACTACAATACTCTTAAGGCAGCTGTACTGTACCAACTACCTCAGGGTGGACTAAATGTCACTAAGTGGATTCTATTCTATGTACCGTCACACCCCTATAGAATAATAAAAAAAATTGTTAATTTATCTCAAACAATTTTATCACAGTATGAGAACTTAGAGCATACAGTTTTAGAAATCAGAATAAAACCACAACCTTGAGTAGTGAAATATGAACAAATCTGCATGTGCCTAAAATAAGATCCCAGCATCCAGTGAGCTTCCCTTTGTAGCTCAGTATTCACAAGGCATTCAAAATCATCATCTATAAATGAATGAACACAACTTTAAATAGCTCCGTCTTATCATTATCATTAAAACAGATAAGCACTCACAGTCCCACTTTCCCCCCTCATGCTCAACCCTTGTATCTTACATATCCAAGATGGTCTAAATAATTGAATTGACTTTGGTTTCTCAGGTCTCTGGAGAGTAAGATGAATGAAGCGACTAAATTTAAGAAGTCTAAGTGATTGCATTTAAAAGCGATTTAATGAACTGCATGTGTTGCTGTATGTGACGT
The DNA here is from genome assembly GCF_024679245.1 of Pseudorasbora parva. NCBI lineage: Eukaryota > Metazoa > Chordata > Actinopteri > Cypriniformes > Gobionidae > Pseudorasbora > Pseudorasbora parva. Next base: position 36,618,596 of record NC_090172.1, read on the forward strand.
AACTGACTTGCTGACATTCATCCAATAAGGAGCTTTAATTCACTTAGCTGATCACACACTGCACATCTCCTGGAGTATGATTTTATCTTAAAGGGATAGTTTAATTAAAAACTAAAATGTTGTCATCATTTACTCACCCTCGTGTTATTCCATACCTGTATGACTTTCTAAAGTATGTGGTACACAAAGGATAAAACAATACTTAACCCCATTGGCTTTGATTCTATGGACAATAGTACCAACAGGCACTGTAATAACATGAGGGTAAATAAAGATTTTTATGGTGATCTCTTATTCACTACCCTGACAGTAAAGACTTCTAGATTGTCACATTAAGACTTCTTTTTCAAATGAATTCGTTTTTCTTGATTTGTTCTATTCATCAAAATCCCCAAAAGTTTTTGTGTCACTGTTTCCACAAACATATAAAACATCCTCCCCTTTTAATATCGATTTTGATAAGTCTATATTGATACTCAAATCCAACAATTAATTTTTTAGTGCTGTTTTCCATTGATGTGTGTACAGTGGTAAACTAGAGAAGAACTATTTGCTAAATATATAAGTATATAATATATACATTAAATTATATATTCATATTTCTTAGCCTGTCGTACCATCTTTAATATATATCATGAAAAAAAGATATGACAGCCACAGTTACCGTATATATAAATATTTAGACTATGCTTCAAAAGACAAATTGAAGAAGAAACATAATTATATCAATAAAGGCCCACTGAAGTGCCTTGAAATGTGCAGCATTATTCAATTTGTTGATGTAATTTCCCCTGAAACGACTCCAGGGTTGCGTTCAGCCCCGACAATAGTTGCAAAATGCAGGGTCGGCTCCATGGGGGGAGAAGCTTGGCCCACCATAGACCCATGCCAAATAACTATTTCATTATTCAGCTCCAGATTTTGAGAGAGAACATGGTTTTCGGTTGCTTTGCTTGCCATCAAACAATCTGCTTGTTATTTAGAAACTAGAAAGCCTGATTTAGGTCTCTTTTTTCAAAGCATTTAAACGATTTAAAATAATTTTGTAGAAAGACTCACTCGCATAGCCTACACCCAAAGGTAGAGGGGCAGAAATGTCAACGAAATTTGTTTTTTTTTAAAAAGTTCTACTTTATAAGTTCCTTTTCTTTATATTTATAACATAAATCTATGATATATGAGTAATCACACAAGCGCCAGTGCTGTCTTTTCGAACATCTGCACTGTGACAACATAAAACAATAAGTTACTGAGTAACTCCCATAGACGCATTCTGTTTTTGCTCTATCAAAGAAAACAGACCAAACAGCACAACTGCTGCGCCTCCGAGCAACACTGTTTTATTCCTCAAAGAGAACAAATCAGATGAGTAAATTATTAATTTAAGATACCCATTCATAAATACAGTCATTTGCCAAGTTAAATAAATTAGCACTTTGAACAAATCAGTTGAATTCAATTCATTAATACAGTAGCTAACCAACTGGAGGTTTTCGTTTCATATTTAAAAAGTATCTTATTATTACAAAAAAATAAGTAGGCTATTATTGAATTAATTACTAGCTACTAATTTCATCTTCAAAAGTCTAATTGGATTACCTTTGCATTGAGTCTTGTAAATATAGAGAGTTCCTTTCAAGACTGTCCTCTTTTGTTATAAAATAGCTTTGTTAGTAGGAAAAATGTATAATACCGGATATATTTCCACATTAATCAGTATCAAGCTGAATCAGAATTTAATAGAATCGCAAACTTGTGAACTGAAATCGAATTGAGATGTGAAACGTGTCTCAATGCCCAGACCTAAATAAAAGCATCAAACAGTCCCCATGTGTGCTGACAAAACCGCAGTGCATTAGCCTGCGTCTGCTTCACTGTGTGGAGACAAGCTATTATATCCATTAGGCCAAAAAAACATTTCATTTATTTGTGAAATCTCTGGACCAGTCTGGATGTTTCTGTTAACTAACAAGATTGCACAGTTAGTTTAGGATAACAGGAAATAGTCAAATTATTCAACCTAAAAAACAGCTCAGAAATATTCTGTAGGAACCCACAATTTTGTTTTAGAACAGAAAAACACTGTAGAAACTTCCGCCAGCTTGTCCTTCTACTAACAGATTTTTCCAGGAAGATTGCTGCCCCAAGTACACATCAACATTTTGCTTTCCTGAGTGACATATAATGGCCCGTTACATTTATAATTTATATTCCATGACATTCATTAGGAGGACCTAATTCCAATGCTTTTTGTGAGATACAATTACAATGACAAAATTGCTTTTGTCCATTTGAGCTACAAATGAGCTTCTTATATTAGATTTGAAATGTAAAATAAGACGACCTTTCAGACTAGAACACAGCTGTCGTCTGAAAAGCATGTTAAAACACCACATGTCAAGAAAGGGAAGCAGTGAGAGAAGAACAGAGAGGAAAAAGAAAAGCTTTCATACCCTAACACATATGGGATTCACAAATACTGCAGTATATTACAATTACTACATCAATATGCCCTTCTCATTCAAACTCATTTCTAGCAAATATTCATTATAGTTCAGTTTATCTGAATATTTTTATTTCAAATCACACTGACATGCAGAAAAACTGATGATACTATAATAACAAATAACAAAACAGGCACTGGAAAAAACTACTCTGTAAACTGCTCATTTGAAAAGGCTCTGCTAATACAGTTTGAACCCCTAAACAGCCTACAAGCCTGCTTCTACTGACAGCCTCTGCTGGCTATATTCTTCTATCCAGCAAAGCAAAACAAATTCCTTTCAGAAATACAATTATGCATGGGCATTGTTATCATTAATAATAGAGAGGTTTGTATTTTGGAGGAACATGCTCTTTGCCCAAAGGGCCACTATTTTATTAATCTAGCAATCGGCATCCCTTTCTTTAGTATAACAATGGCTGGGTGACATTAGGGAAAAACAGTTGGCTCCCCAAGACAATGAAGCGAACTCACTATGTCGATCCCACATTTCTTTCCGTAATTAATTTCACAAACAGCGATTAACAAAGCAGCCTAATTAGGCCTTTGGAGAGTTGGAAACTAAATGAGACATAGAAAACATCCATGTGGCACAGTAGGATACTTCCTATGAAGACTTAATAGCATGGGTGTTAGTATATTACAGTGACACTAACAATGCACTACAATGCTTGATTGAATAACACTGTGGAAACCTCTTCCTGTATGAAATCACCAACAGTAACTAAACCCACAGATTCGTTTGCTGTTGTCAATGTCATTCATTTTTAATGACAGCTCGTTTCAGCTAGATATGAATGGTGATATAAATATTTCTGTAATAAATTATGTAATTAACAACTAAAACAATCAAGATCTAACATGAATTAACAATATTAAACATCTAGTAAACTGCTATTAAATTCCTTTAAGAACAGTGTGCATTCATTGTTGAACTGTAACATTTAGAGATGAGTTTAACATGTACAAGACGACTGTCACGCCTGTCAGCTGGAGTGGCGAAGCAAGCCACCAGAGGGCACTAGTCCTGCCTCCTTTATCACGAGTATCATGAATTGCTTTTTCCCATATTCATTGCCTGGACTCAATATTTTTTTTATTTCTAAAAGAAATTTATTTTAGTTTTTATTTCTTCTTTTTTTAAACAGGTGTTTGATTATCTAATTTATGTTTGACTATATAAGCCCTGCATTCTGTCAGTCTTTGCAAAGTCTTGGGGTGTGTTTGTGTTGCACTGTATTTTGGAACACTATCTCTGGTTTCCTTGTTATGGTTTTGTTCTTCTGGCTGTCTTCCTGGACTACCCTGCTTGCCTGTGCCTTGGACCTCTTGGATATTATCTGGATTGATTATCCAATGGTTTTGACCTTATGCATGTTATATGGATTACGACTATATATTAAACTAAATAAATCTCCTAGGGTGCATCTCAATCAGCTTCCTAGTTTAGTTGTCAGGGCACTGATCAGGGAGTCAGCCCATTGACTTATGTCCTGATCAGTGCCCTGACTAGTGAACTAGGGAGCTGATTGTGACGCAGGGCTAGTCTCCGAGCAGTACTCGTTGTACCAGAGCCATGTCATGAAATGACCGCCATGCCAAAGCCTTGTCATGACAAGGCCACTATGTCAGAGTCTTCAACTGTAATGGCAAAGACCATTCTATTCACCCATGTTTCGCCAGTGTTCCCGAAATGGCCGCATCGGCTCTAGTTGTCTAAGGTAGCGATTTTTGTTTCTGAAGCCTTTGTATGTCCTGCCTGCCATGCTCAAGAAAACCACAGATGAACTGTTCCTCTGTCCATCAGTGAAGTTCCTGCCTATTCTGTCAGGACCACAGTCTTTCACTGTCTGTCTTCCTCGAGTGTCCTGTCTGCTCTAAGCTTATTGTCTGCCTAGATATGACCACGGAAGTCGTCCCATAGTTTCCTGTCTGCCTAGATTCGACCACTGAGGTCACCCATGAACTTCTCGCCTGTCTTGTCTCTGCCAGCGAGGCTGTCATAAGTCCCAGAGTCTTGTTTGAGAAGGCCACTATGAAAGACTCTACTCACCTTGCATTGGACAGTATTCTTGGATGTCTTGCCTGCCCTGTTATAGCCACAGAGGCCATTACTGAACTTTCTGCATGTCTTGTCATGGCCCCGGGCCCAACCCTAACCTCTCTGTGCTTTTTATTCTAGTTCCATCTGCCAAGCCTTGGTGGTTCCCAGTCCCACCTGCTCTACTTTGGTGGTCCTAAGCTATGCCTAGGAGATCCTCAGACTCGTCCGCTCTGCTATGGTGTTTTTCTGCTATGCTGAGATGGCCTTCAGTCCTGTCAGCTTGGCTCCTCTATCCCATCTCAGTTCCAAATCTTGTATATTCATTGTTGCACTGCATTATGGGACACTATCCCTGGTTTCCTTGCCATGGTCTTATTCTTCTGCCGGTCTCCCTGGATTACCCTATTTGACTTTGCCTTGGACCTTTTGTTATTATCTGGATTGATTACTCTGTGGTTTTGACCTTATGCATGATACTGTTTATGGATTACGACTATGGATTACACTCAATAAAGCTTGCGTTTGGATCTCCTAGTCACATCTCTGAGCAGTATACATTACAATGACAATGCCATGGTTGGTTGGCAAGTTGAAGATCTATAAGCAGCAGACCTTATTAAACTCAAAAACACACAGGAGACCAGGAAACACGCAAAAGTACCATAACCTTAAAATGACGAGAACTTAGAAAGACCAATCTTCACATAGACCCGCGAAAATGGCTAGTACAGTTTTAGTACAGTGCACTCGAGATGAACCTATAGACACAAATTACATAATCTATAAATAATCTGTTTGATTTTCATTCAAAGGATGTTTATCTTGATAATAATGTATTATTACTTTATTTCAAGGTAAATTTCATTTTCACAAAGCCAGAAACATTCACTGTAATCCTAATTTTAGAATGTTCTCCTCTGATATAAAATTCATTTTTACCTCCTCTAAGAAAATGTCAAAACCTTTGAACAAAAAATGCTTCAAAAACATCATCCTTGAATCTGTTGTAAGGAACCTTTCATTTTTTATAAAGACATAATGTTGTATTGTGTTGATTTGTGCAATTTTTATAACCCTTATTTCTCACTGTTAATATCTGTATCCTTACATTTGCAAAAAACGCCTATAGACCAAACACGTAATTAATAGCCTAATAATAATAGCCTACGTATATGATGTCACCGTTTTCAGAGAGAGTTTTTGTAGTTTACACAGAGATGATAGTTTATGAAATGTATTTAATAGGGACCATACACAACACAAATGTTGTGCCACGGTAAGCTAAATAGCTAATTTACATCTGTATGTGGTCCCTGGGCAGGATGATGTTACATAAAATTACAACATTCCATTATAATCCAGAAAAAAAGAAAATAATAACATTATATCACAAATATTGATCACGATTGATTTTTCTTTAACCATAATTTAAGTTCAGTTTTAAAAATACTAAATGATGTACACTCTCTAATATGAACAGGCACGAATGAATTCTATCTTTCTGCTCTTCTGAATGAGAAAGCTGATTGTACAAAGGTCGTTTTCTTAAATTTAACTGAACAGTTGCTCTGGTGTCCCTAGAATTTTCTTCACAGAAAGTCACACATTGTTTAAGAGGTGGTGGCGCAAGATCGTTAATTAATTTATACATCAAACACATCTGCAAAAAAACTGTCAAACGTCAATGATAATGCATTAATGATTGCATTTCAAAAGTTTAAGTTTTGAGGTCACAAAAACGGTGTTGTTGTGTAAATAAACAGTTAAAACACATAGAAAGTCTTCAGCTTTTTAGTCGAAAACAACGGCTGAGACAAGAACTAACACATGAAAAAAGAGTAAAACAGAAACCTTGCGTGACAGATAATGCATTATCCAATATTTTAGTATGGGAAATTTACAAAATTTCCATACTAAAATATTCCATATTTCTATAATATGATTTTGTTGTTTATTATATATAAATATACTTATATATCTTTAAATGTGCCATTAATATACAATTATAAATACAAACAAAACAAAAAATCTGTGCATTTTGACATGTTAGTAGTAATAATGAATAGTATAATTTTTAGTTTGTTTGTGATAATTACTAGATTAGATCATTAGATTAGTATAACATGCCATTGGGAACCTTCTGCCCAATTTCTTTAGTAGGCATCTTATCCTAGGGGTCTAATTTCAATTTATCACTTCAAAAGATAAAGACTATTAATAATGCTATTGTACAAATCTAAATTAATGAATGGGTCCACAAATCAACAAATAGTTATTAAAATTCACAGATCACTATAATGTTTAAATGAAAAGTCGGGATTATACATAAATGTGTTGAAATTAGATTTAGTGGCATCTGTAGTCAAGATACATTTTTACCTTGCAACTTAAAATAAAAATGACTTTATGCTGTATATCGCTATATTAATGAATGTTGTCGTAATCTGTGCTAACATCCTGTTCTTGTTTCCCAGAGCATGAGGCCACGATGAGCTGTGCTCAGGCTGGACCAGAGGAGGGCTCCGCTAATGCCAGTGTTAATACAAACACCAGCCTCAATGGCACCACCAACGATGAGTTGGAGTGCAAAATCTGCTATCAGCGCTATAATGCACACAGCCGCAAGCCTAAGATTCTGGACTGCCTGCACCGTGTGTGCGCCAGATGCCTCAATAAGATACTGGACATTGGGGACGGTTCAAGCTCTATTAGCTGCCCTTTCTGCCGCCACGAGACGCAGGTTAGTGAGTATGATGTGGCCGGGCTGCCAGACGACTCGAACATTATGTCCCGTCTGGCCGTGCGCGACAAGTCCTGGAGCTCGGACCACAGTAAGGAGGTAGTGCTGACGCCAAAGAGCCTGTCCTCTAATGACAGCCCGTCCCACGACTCCTCCAACTGCCTGGTCATCACCATCATGGAGGTGCAACGAGATCAGCAGCGCTCGCCCAGCCAAAATGGCAGCTCTGATTATTACGGCGACCACAGTCTGGACTCAGTCTCTGTAGCATCCAACAGCGGTGCAGTGGACCAAGACGCACTATCCAAGTTCTGCAATCACGTGCCACGAGTCTTGGTGTGGCTGCTGGGCTTTTTCTACTTCGGTTCGCTGCCACTTGGCATCTACTTGCTGGTGATCCAGAGAGTGACTCTTGGGATTGTGTGCGTGAGCCTGGTGCCATCCAGTCTGACAGTCTGTCTAGTCTATGGCTTCTGCCAGTGTCTGTGCCATGGCATGTGCGACTGCTCCAACAGGGGGTGACTGGTACGAAACAGGCCACTGGTAATCAGGCCACATTATCTCACCACACCGAGAGGAGATAAAAATAAGCTCTATCTATCTGAGTCTTCTCTCTGCAAATGCTATGTGTACCTTCTTGCTTTAAAAGGATGTGTACAAGCAGCTGTGATAAGAGGATAAGTCAAGCATCAAAGAGGAAGGTCAGTCTGGAGGAAACACTATTAGCTTAACATAGCTTCTGCACACACCCTTCAAGCTCATTCTGAAGTAAAAAAGCTGACCTAAGAAAGTTCTCCATGCATATCAGATGATGATGCATGAGTGAGAGTTTAGCAAAGTGGAGTAGATGGACTTTATGTGTACAGCCAGGCAGAGTGGATGGGCCATCAAGAATAAAGTTTTATTGTGGTTGAGTCTCATTGCTGTGAAATAAACTGTGTGACCTGATTATCAATGAAAAGGCTCCATGAGCAGCACTGTTACAGGTTAATAAGACTGGAATAGTCTGTCTGTTTAAAGACTTCTTCTGTAAGTATTACCAAGTGAATGGGTGGGTAACCACTGAGGTATGAGGGGTGGTCTTTAAATTAATAAAAAGTTGTTGTTCTGTCCATCTGTTTAAAAAGACTCTATAGGACCTGATGCCGCTAGGACTATCATAACCAATCTTACAATTTAGTTTTCCCTCTCCCACTCTCAACGACATCAGAATGTGAAAATGTCCCTTTGAGATTGTGACACAAATTGAAATGTTGTTCCACACTTCCTGGCCAAGCTGACATGAAAACACTCCTAGAATTCAATAGAAGAGCACAAACTGTCCATTTAACACCACATGTGCTGGAGTGCAAGAAAAGTGGGGGTTTGCTATTGCACTAGCTAGTGGAAGGTCTTATACATAACCTTTGAGCCTTAACTCTTCAAAAATCTATATCTTTAAAGGTAACATTGACTCTAACAACTACAGCGGCTCTATAACCCTTCACTCAAGCCCAGTGTTTCTTCTCCCTGCAGAATATTTTTACAGCGTTTTTAACCTTGAGTTCCAATGGGAGCCATTCATCATTCAGAACTTGAACTAGAGACAGAGTTTGAATTCTGCCAGACATAGCTTACTTGGTCAATTCTACAACAGTATACACCACCATAGGTTTGTATTGAATCAAAACTGTAACTGTTTCCAAGCTCTCCTCTGGCCAATTAATAATTTTAGAGACTATCCTTTAATAATTTCAGAAAGCATCAATGTGCTACATTGAAAACAATAAGAAACTATGAACTATGTTTGGTAACCTGAACTCCGCCATGAGAATTGTATTTCACGAGTATTTCTGAGCAACTGGATCAAACCACTTTCTAATCACCACACAACACATTCTCGAAACATAATTTAACAATCAGAGAAGGATGGCTAAGCGTGTAATCTAAAAACAGTCCTCATCATCACAAAATTCCATTTAGGACTGTATTTATACACACAATCAAATATTCAACATCTTTTTTTCTTTCTTCCTTTCAGGCAAATGTGCTGCATAAATTTTAATAACCTGTGAATAATTTATACACAATATTCTCTCCTCTTTCACATCCCTCTATTTCCAAAAAAGTCCTTCTTCTCTTTCACCCACCTCCTCATCTCTCACTAATTCAACAATCCATCCAATTATCAATTTCTGAATCTTTATGAATCCTTCCTCGTCTTCACTTCAAATATGTTTTATTTTGGAAAACTTTTTAAACAGACACAGCTCTGTTTATCCCACTCAACATACATCACACAGACACACACACACAGCCACACACACACACAGCGCCTGAGGTCTTAGTCACACTGCTCTTCTACTACAGTCAAATCTGAATCTGAAATCTTAATTGGTGCCAATGGAGTGATGGTTGTCTGTAAACAAAAGTGTGTGTCTATGTGTTGCAGCTGTAAAAGGAGGTGTGCTAAACACTACTAAGAAGCCTAATTTATACAATGTTCATCAAGCCATGTCAGGTTTAACTTACCTTAAGCCTTTTTTTAGATCACAAGCTCTGCATATTGCTATATTTTCGAGACAAATTATGCACACAGTTACTGACTGTGCAAGGAATTCCACACAACTGTTTCGCATAACAGCATGTGTTTAGTTGTCTGGCTATCACAAGAAAGACCAAGCTTAATCTTTTAAGACAGAACACTGGTCTGGGGAGTCTTCTATGTATTTTCTACTGCACAAGAGACGTAATCAATGAGCATAATTCAAATGACTGTATGCAATTGGATAGTCCTTCAACCAATCAGACCACAAGAGGCGTGATCAACGGGCATCGATCCATCTTTCTCTATCCGGCATTGTGTTAAACCCGCCAATAGCACAGGGCTTGTGAGCAGGACTGAATTCTGATGGGGTAAATGGTGCTAATGATTATTGGAGCCCCCTGGGATTTCAAGACAAGACATGTCCGTTTTTAAAATGCAAATCAAATGTTCATACGGAAGCATTGCATTAAATTGGTATAGCATGTTTTATGATTTTATATCAAATAATTTATTTATATTTACAATTATTATGCATGCATTTAAAATAATTAACTGTATAAAATATATTTTTTAATCATTTAAAAAATAATCTATTACATAAAATATATTTTTTAAACTTACTTTAAATGAAATATTACATTGTAATCCCTAAAATTCTGAACGAGATTACAAAAAGAAACTGTCCTTTAACTTCTTAATCCGCACCGGTTCGTGGGCGGGGCGTCTAACGCAAGTGGGCGTGTCTCTACTTATAATTACTTTTGTTTTATACAAGCTGTTCAATCAACTATCACAAACTATGCATCATTTGAAAGCTAAAACACTCAAGATTCATGTTCAGAACTCGTTTTTGCAATAAATACACCAGAGAGGAAAGGGTTAAATTAAATGCTAAAGCAGTGGCTATTTAAACATTAGCATAATGAACGCGGTACTCATCTTTCATCTCCTGACGTTCAGATCAGATCGGACGAATCCACGAAACAACAGCATACATGTCTGTGTAAGAGTCCACTCTTCAAAATGCATCCCACTTTTAATCCAAAACAACGAAAAATAAGGGGAAAAAACTAAAAATCCTCCGTTGTTTGCATAAGCGCTTTGTGTTAAGAGTAATCAATCATGTCCATTTTCAATGAAATAGCGATTGTAAGCCTTATTTTGACAATCTCCCCTGTACTGTGGACTGTTCCGGTTATATTAAACCCTCCCAGGTCTCTCTCCTTCAATCAAAAGCTGACTAGGACACATAAATAGAAAGGGAGCGCGTCACTGGGTGATACATCTGTCAGTCAAACTCGCCGGTCCTTTGTTGGATAAGCCAGTCAATGCCTAGCCAATGCATAGCCAGCATAGATTTGATTGATGGATGTAGTAACGAATCAAAAGACAATATTTTGCGTAGTTTCTGTAAGAGATGTCGTAAGAAGCATTGGTGAATACCTCATGCTTACTTAGCGTCGTCTTCAAGGTATTCATTAGTATCCAGCGCCTGCCAGTGTAAGAGCCTGCCAGCCGCACACACTTACCATACACAACGCGCAGACTAAATTAGAGACTGTTTTTATCAACTAAATGAGTTTTTTAACACTTGTAAATTCTGTAAATAGTTGTTTTAGTTATCAGGGCCTGCAAATGCATTATAATTAGCAGTTTATTGCAGATTTATTTGAATAAAAACTACTCTTTACTATTACACAAATGTTCTAATATAATTGGACTTTATTGAAAGGACGCCCAGTCTTTTTTGACATAAAAGCTTACAGAAGCTACATTTTTGAGAGAATCGTCCTCAAATTTTAATCAAAGCATGATCAGACATTCAGTTTTATATTTAGGTTATTTTCAGGGCATTAAAATTAAAATCTCATATTTTTTCCATAAGGGAATAATAAAAAAATAAAAACGTGAGTCACTTACATGCATATTTCCCCTTGTTTTAATCTGTCCCTATACTACTTTGAGTTATTATGACTTTTGGGTAACATAATTTGAAGTGTCTAGTTTAAAATAAGACCACATTTATGGATATAGACCATAGGGTTTAAGAGCTGCAGACATTTTTATTTGGGGTATGTCATTTTTTAATTTATTTCTTGGCGCAGGGCGAAGGTTAAGAGGTTAAATGTCTGAATGGAGTTACCACAGAATGATATCACTTGAAAAGATGCAGTCAGATTAAGTAAAATATAAATGCCTCTTATATAATTTCATATGCTGGAACATTTTACCACACAAGCACTTTTCTTAAACATAGCCTATGCATTAAGCTCTTCTATTTTCTTAAAAGATCACACACACCATCTCATGCAATCTATCACCTGAGAGAGCACAGGAGAGAGCGAGAGACTCAAAAATAATCTTAAAGAAAACAATGTCTGCAACTAATGGTTCTTTCTTTCTTTCTTTCTTTCTTTCTTTCTTTCTTTCTTTCTTTCTTTCTTTCTTTCTTTCTTTCTTTCTTTCTTTCTTTCTTTCTTTCTTTCTTTCTTTCTTTCTTTCTTTCTTTCTGTGATTGTGTTTAAGGCTAAATATTTTAATAGCTGTGTGATTTCACTATATGGACTTTTTTTTTTTTTTAAATGACAAGAAAAGAAGTGATTATCATCCATCTGTTCTCAAGCACACACACACACACACACACACACACACACACACACACACACACACACACACACACACACACACACACACACACACACACACACACACACACACAGCAGAAGCAAAACAGCCTGTAGCTTTGAACACATATCATCAGAGCGCTCAGGAGCTATGAAGACTCAAGTCAGCCAGTCTCCTGTGTTCCTGCTGTTACTATAGAGACAGCTTGCATCAGAATGGAACGAAGGAAGCATGTGAACCTTTCTGTGTGCACAGAACAGAACTCACATGCCAGAAACAGAAAACCCCTTCTGCTGCTGAAATAAGACACCGACTAAAAGCAGGCAATTCAGATAATTTCAAATTCACTGAAGAAGTTCAGCTAATTCCAATTCACATATCATAACAGAATAATAAATATTTACAAAATAACAGACATCATTACAGACAGGAATCCATGAAGGACTGTTTTTCCTATTACTGTGAAACTGCTTTGAAATTATCTTATATAAAGTGGGACATAAAGGAGACTTGACTAACAAAATGCACTAACCTAATGTCATCAGAAATGTTAAAAAAGTGGAAAATACCCTCGCTAGCCATTTTGTTAGATACACCTAGTACTGGGTCGGACCCCCTTTTGCCTCCTGAACTGCCTTAATTCTTTGTGCCATTTATTCAACAAGGTACTGGAAATATTTTTCAGAGATTTTGGTCCATATTGACATGATAGCATCACTTGTTGCTGCAGATCTGTCAGTGATTTGAGATCTGGTGATTATGGAGGCCATTTGAGTATACTACATTGATTGTCATGTTTTAAGAAACAGCTTGAGCTGTTGACTGATTTGAGCTTTGTGACATGCCTTTTTTAATAATGCTCAATGGTCCAAAGTGTACCAAGAAACACACGTGATCACTGGAGTAAGTAGTCTTACTGCGCTAATACTGTCAAATACACACAAGGTTAACATCGGTTATTATCTAAAGTCAAAGTAAAATCGTGTGTGTCCATTATATGACATGCAAGCAGGTCGTGAACACTTGTCCTTAAAGGGACAGTTCGCCTCTAAAATTATGTTAATAAAACAACAAAAGAGAAAGAGAAAATCACTCTGCTCTTGAATAACAAATAAAAAACTTTAATACATTAGCTTTTAATCAATGTATATTGTATATTGAAGACTATGTAGTTTTAATTTTAGCCTAAATTTATTCATTCAATTTCATACTTAAATTCTACTGTACATCTCTGAGCTCCCACTGTAAATCTTTATACACTCCTGAACAATATCTTGAAACCAGGGAATGCATTGCAAGTTTTACACATTTCGCACTAGTGGATCATAACCGGGTTGTAAGTGCTGGTTTAAAATGCCACAAGAAGAAACAGGAGCAAGAGACAAAAAATAGAGAGTAGGCAATTTATTGAAAACTGCATTTAAACTCAAACAGGCCGTTCATCAGCTGATCAAAAGTTTAAGACCATAGCCCAAAAATAAACGCACAACAGTACTAAAAGTGTCAAAAAAGGACTCAGTAGTGAGTAGCCCCACCGTTCTTGTTGATCACTTCAAAAACTCGTTTTAACATGCTTGATGCGACTGTTTCCAGGAGGCTGGTGGGAATGTTGCTCCATGTGGTGAAGATGGCTTCACGAAGGGCATCCACGGTCTGGAATTGACGTCCATTTTTGTAAACTTCCCTTGCCATCCATCCCCAAATGTTCTCAATGGGATTTAGATCACGGTAACACGCAGGATGGTCCAAAAGAGCAATGTTATTTTCCTGAAAGAAGTCCTTCGTCAGGCGGGCTTTGTGAATTGCAGCGTTGTCCTGTTGAAAGACCCAGTCATTACCGCACAGACGGGGGACCTTGGTCAAGAGGGATGCCCGCTGCAACAGATCCACATAGCCTGTCGCCGCTTGACGCCACTGCACAACCTGAAGCTCCATTTTCCCATTGAAGGAAAAAGCACCCCAGATCATGATGGAGCCTCCTCCACTGTGCCGCGTAAAAAACATCTCAGGTAGGATCTCCTTGTCATGCCAGTAACGTTGGAAGCCATCAGGACCGTCCAGGTTAAATTTTTTCTCGTCAGAGAATAAAACTTTCTTCCACTTTTCAATGTCCCATGTTTGGTGCTCCCTTGCAAATTCTAAACGGGCAAGTTTGTGTCATAGGAGGAGACGTGGCCTTTGAAGACGTTTTTTGTTCTTGAAGCCCTTCTCTAGCAGATGACGTCTTATGGTTGTTGGGCTGCAGTCAGCATCAGTAAGGGCCTTAAACTGAGTTGAGGATCGACATGTGTCTTCACGGACAACCCGTCGGATCCTGCGGCTCAGTGCAGGTGAAATCTTTTTGGGTCTACCACTTGACTTTTTTGTCCCATAACTCTCAGGATTTTTTAAGAAATGTAAAATGACTGTCTTACTGAGTCCAACCTCAGCAGCAATGGCGCGTTGCGAAAGGCCTTGCTTGTGCAGCTCAACAATCCTGCCACGTTCAAAGAGAGAAAGCCTTTTTGCCTTTGCCATCAGGAGATCTTGACAATATGTCTGCTTGAAGGACAATGACATGAAAGCCATATTTTTGTGCAGATTTTACCCTTTTATGGCTATGGTCTTAAACTTTTGATCAGCCGATGAACGGCCTGTTTGAGTTTAAATGCAGTTTTCAATAAATTGCCTACTCTCTATTTTTTGTCTCTTGCTCCTGTTTCTTCTTTTGGAATTTTGAAGCAGCGCTTACAACCCGGTTATGATCCACTAGTGTGAAATGTGTAAAACTTGCAATACATGAGTGTATATATATACTTTATATTTTACAATACACTAGGAATATTTTAAGTAAAGTTTTAAGTTTAACGGTTTAAGGTTTTTCAAGTATTTGAAATAAAATAAAGAAAGAGTATTGTAATACAAAAAATTTCTCCTTGATCTCTTTTTGTTCCTGTCACCTAAGAATTGAATAGCAAAAAACCGAACTGAAATGAAAACGTGGTTAAAAACAGAGGTATGTATTGAACCATGGACTAACTGTATTGTTGCATCCCTAGCGCCAATGATGTGCTGAACACACCCTGTTTTCAGACTAGCACGCCTATGGGCGAACAGATGGGTGCGAGTGCATTTGCTATTTGACGACATGGCGCTGGACGTAAAAATGATAACTGCGTCAGGCTGAAACTAGCAAAAAAAAATACTTGCGTCGCACCTGGCATCACATTGCGCCGCGTGTATGATAGGGCCCCTAGAGGGGCATCAGAGGTACTAAAACACATATTACTAATCTGAATTCAACATTTTCCCCAAGCAATAGTGATGAAAAAGAGAAAAAAATTCTAAAGATCGGCATGCTCATAACCTATAAATCATCTACAGCTCATCCATTATTTAGCTATATGTGCAAGAGAATTAAAGAAACCTCATACATCATAATTATCCAGGACTTGTGTGGGGAAAAAATGGTTTCTCAGCTGGATGAACTACCATGGCATATGGTCCTACAGAGAACAAATGGGCCACATAATATGAATGACCCCATATGCCTCATGCTTTTGTGAGTCTGTGTGTGTCTAGAGCAAAAACAGAAGAACAGAAGCTTATGTTAGTTTGTTCAGCTGCTCAGTAAGGAGAATGACCCTTTGGGAAGGAACCACACCAGAATACTTGCCCTGACAAGCACAGTACTCTGTCCTCTCAATGTAGTTCACAAATAATTATACAAACACGGACACAGAAACCACTCTCAGGATACAGATTTGCTATTATAACTGTACGCACTTTGCCCTCAAAAATCTAGATTTCTTGTATTGTTCTATCTTTACTTTAAAAGCCTTGCTCAATTTCAAATAGCCAATGAATATATCCATAGTTACAAGAAATACTGAACGTTTAGATTTTATTTACATTGTCAGTGTGAAAGCAGCAGTTGTGTCACTGCTTTGCTCACATATTGCTTATGTCTATGGAATGAAATAGGTCGTACTATGTGTTTTTTCATGTTTTGAGTTCACACTTTCTTTTACGATCTTGTGTTTCTCTGTGAGGTAGTGATTAGTGATTTTCTGCATGTATTTACTCTGCGTGAGTCTAGCATCTGTTCTGTCTAATTAGCCACCAGGAGACGGATGAAGAGAGAGACAAACAGAGAGAGTAGAGGAGAAACAGAGAGAGAAAGAGAGGGAGTTGAGAGTGGAAGAAAGTAGGAAGAGAACACAACAGGGTGGAAAGGAAAGTGGAGTAATGCATAAAGAAAGTGGCTGAGGAAATAAAGAAGAAAAGAGAAAGAGAGCAAGAAGTGTGACAGATAATCATAGGGGTCCGAAAAACATACACAGAATTATTAAAGGGATAGTTCACTCAAAAAAATGAAAATCCTGGCATTATTTGCTCACCCTCATGTCGTTCCAAACCTGTGTGATTGTATTTCTTCAAAGGAACACAAAAGAGGAATTATGCTCGTTATTCTCTTCCATGCTATTAGTCTCCATGGGGACTGATGCTTTTAAGCTTCAAAGACACCATAAAAGTATCATAAAGTAGTCCATGTGACTCATGCATAATAATCCACGTCATCTGAAGCTGTAAGATAGCTTTTTGTGGTAAACTGATAATCTTACCCTCCAGTGGGCTGTCAGAGAGAACTGGTCAGAGAGAACTGGATGAGGTCTGTTTATGAAAAAAACAGTTCGGAGAACTTCATCAATTGACTCTCTGAAAAGACTTTACTCAAAAGAACAATTCACCAGTTACAGTGTATGATTCATATAAGATTCAGATCGATTTACTCACAAATCATACATCACCGTATATGGACTACATTTACTAAAGACTACTTCTTTGGTGCTTTTTGAGGCTTAAATTAAGAATTTTGCTGCTCACTCTGTTCCATAGAAAAATAACAATGAATGAGGATTCATTGTTATTTTTCTATGGAACAGAGTAAGCAGCAAAATTCTTAATTTACTAATTTTGTGTTCCAAAGACATATAGATTTGGAACAACATGAGGGTAGGTACATTTTTTTAATTGTATTATTTAGAAAAACTATTCCTGTAAGATCCACAAATACATCTGGACCCACTTTATATAAGGTGGCCTAAACTACTACTAACATTTTAATTCATATTTTGATATAATGCACTTATTGTGTAGCCCGACAAGCCAGACCCACATTAAGATGTTTGGTCTGGAAACTCACCATTAACAGGGCTCAATCCGAGGGGCGGGATAAACGGTTGTCTTTCAAACTCCCTCTGTGATAGGATAGCGCTACAAGCAACCAGAGCAACGCTCGTTGATAGATTAAACATTCGCTGTATCCGGTCGGCAAAACTCCGAACACATCTTCCCCTTTTTAAGAATGACTTCAGTGCCGTTCTTTGTTCTTTTCTCATAGAAAAGCTCAACTCTAAGTCTTCCAGAGTCGCTTGTCAAAGCTGATTCGAAAGACCCCCGTTCACCAGCCGCCGTGTTTACTACAAACACGCATAGACAGTAAAAGCACACAAGCGCAACTCTGCCATTACTGTGTTAAGCCCCGCCCACTGACTCTATACATGATGTGATTGGCCCGACCAGAGTTTGGTTTTTACAGCTCAGACGTGTATTGAGAGTTGCTAGATGATACTTGTGGCAGATAAGATTTGCTGCTGCTAGGGTGCGTCTAGATTTCTAGGCTACTTATTGTGTTCATACTAGGGATGGAACGGTATGTAAATTTCATATCACGATTATAATACCAAATTATCACGTTTATCAATATTATCACGGTTTTGTTCAAATGAGATAGTGTTCAAAAAGAACAGATGCACACACTGAAAACATTTAAACAAGTTCTATATTTGAAAATCAACAAACAACAAATAAATCAAGCAGCTCTATGCCCATTTGTAAAGCAAGATTATATTCTGTGCGATTTCCTTCCTTATATTGGCCGTCGTCAATAGCACCACATAATGCATAAATAATAATTTGGTGTAAATATAATCGCTAATATTATCTACATGTTACATATAAATATGTTCAAGCAATATTCTTATCAGTGTCCTATATCAGCTATGATGCATTTAAATCTAGCATGTTTATGAGCCCAAACAGTATCCCAGGAAAATAAATCAGAGATTAAATATATCCATATTTTCATATGATTTGACAGTTTATTTTATTAAGTATCAAAAATCCAAAAGTTGTGCATTATACCCGACACCTAGATGAACACTTTACAGTCAGTTTTATACAAACGCGCATAACAATGTTGTATGTAACTTTAGAGACGGTCCTTTAGAGACGAATCTCGAACGTCAAGCCAACTTTATGCCAGTCATATCAGATGCACTATGGTTCTGTGGTGTTTTTTTTTTTTTAATTTATTTTCGCTGCTGAAATAGAACAAAAACCACAGTATGCTGAATGAATCTCCTGCGTACATCGCACGTTCATCTCTGCTTTGAACATTCAGTGAGTGAGAGCGCGCTCTGAACAAAACTCCGGCTAATCTGAACGCATCTGATTATTAGACATTGCATTCATAAACTCAATAGAAACACGTGTGATAGGTGGTTAAAATGCACAACGTGATTATAACAGATGGCTTTTGAGAAGCCTTTAATAAGTAGGTGACTATAGATAGCAACAGTGACTAGTGTGAGAGTATGTTACACGACGCCACAGCCGAAATACACCAAAGAAACAGCGGGTGTTATGTCAAGCCCTGATTATTATTCCTTAAATGTCATCCTAGTCGTGTCTGAACGTGTTCGTTTGTCTTTGGCTCAAGTTTCCCGTTATTATTTCCCAGACATAGTTTTGGTATTGAGGTCAAAGTCCACTTGCCTTGCGTTCGCAAATCTTCACAGATTTGAAGTGTTTCCCCTATTACAGCGACTTTCTTCTGACATGTTCTGCTGCAGACAGGGTGACCAGAGCATCTTTGATTAATTTTCCCTCAAGACTTTTGTAAAAGCCAAAATATGGCCACACCTCAGATTTGGTCCTTTTAGAAGGCTGAATCTCCCGGTGCTGTCACTACCTTCTGTAATTTCTTCTCATTTGGAAAACAGCGTTGCGTACTGCGCGCGCCAGCACCAGACTGGATAGGATTTATCGCAACCTTTCAAAATCGTGATTATCACTGACGGTTTTAATGATAATTAAATTGTATTACTAACCGGCAGTACATTTTATCGTGGTTTATCGTGAAACCCGAAATCATTTAATCCCTAGTACATACATGTTTTTACTTTGCACTTACATTTTTTAAAATACCTGCATGTAATTACATCTGTAATTAATTTCTGTAATTACATTTATAATTACACTGTTGACCCTTCCCTTACCCCTAACCCTACAGCCTTAAACTTACCCACAAACCACACCTGTCCCTAACTTTACCAGTATCCAACCTCAATATCAGCAAAAGTGTTTCGCAATACAATATGAACACTACACTGTAAAAAAATATTTAGAAAAAAAGTTACCTGGTTGCCTTAAAATTTTGAGTTCATTGAAATTAAAATTTTGAGTTAATACAATGAACATTTTTTGAGATTCGACAGCCTTTATTAAAATATTATTAAAAGATTTTGTAAGCATATTGGGCAATTATGTGTGTGTTATTTCTGATGACGCAGTGAAACATGCCAAATTGTGCTATTTTCATGATTTATCACATTTTTTGTGTGGTTCAGGTCTGGACTTTGACTTGGCCATTCTAACACCTGGATATATTTATTTTTGAACCATTCCATTGTAGATTTTGCTTTACGTTTTGAATCATTGTCTTGTTGAAAGACAAATCTCCGTCCCAGTCTCAGGTCTTTTGCAGACTCCATCAGGTTTTCTTTCAGAATGGTCCTGTATTTGGCTCCATCCATCTTCCCATCAATTTTAACCATCTTCCCTGTCCCTGCTGAAGAAAAGCAGGCCCAAACCATGATGCTGCCACCACCATGTTTGACAGTGGGGATGGTGTGTTCAGGGTGATGAGCTGTGTTGCTTTTACGCCAAACATAACGTTTTGCATTTTTGCCAAAAAGTTCAATTTTGGTTTCATCTGACCAGAGCACCTTCTTCCACATGTTTGGTGTGTCTCCCAGGTGGCTTGTGTCAAACTTTACACAACACTTTTTATGGATATCTTTAAGAAATGGCTTTCTTCTTGCCACTCTTCCATAAAGGCCAGATTTTTGCAGTATACGACTGATTGTTGTCCTATGGACAGAGTCTTCCACCTCAGCTGTAGATCTCTGCAGTTCATCCAGAGTGATCATGGGCCTCTTGGCTGCATCTCTGATCAGTCTTCTCCTTGTATGAGCTGAAAGTTTAAAGGGATGGCCAGGTCTTGGTAGATTAGCAGTGGTCTGATACTTCTTCCATTTCAATATTATCGCTTGCACAGTGCTCCTTAGGATGTTTAAAGCTTGGGAAATCTTTTTGTATCCAAATCCGGCTTTAAACTTCTCCACAACAGTATCTCGGACCTGCCTGGTGTGTTCCTTGTTCTTCATGATGCTCTCTGCGCTTTAAACGGACCTCTGAGACTATCACAGTGCAGATGCATTTATATGGAGACATGATTACACACAGGTGGATTCTATTTATCATCATTAGTCATTTAGGTCAACATTGGATCATTCAGATATCCTCACTGAACTTCTGGAGAGAGTTTGCTGCACTGAAAGTAAAGGGGCCGAATAATTTTGCATGCCCAATTTTTCAGTTTTTGATTTGTTAAAAAAGTTTGAAATATCCAATAAATTTAATTCCACTTCATGATTGTGCCCCACTTGTTGTTGGTTCTTCACAAAAAATTACAGTTTTATATCTTTATGTTTGAAGCCTGAAATGTGGCAAAAGGTCGGAAAGTTCAAGGAGGCAGAATACTTTTGCAAGGCACAGTATATATATATATATATATATGGGCGGCAGTGGCTCAGTGGTTCATGTAGGTTGTCTACAAACCAGAAGGTTGGTGGTTCAATCCCCGGTTCCACCTGACCAAGTGTCGAAGTGTCCATGAGCAAGACACCTAACCCCAGCTGCTCCCGACGAGCTGGATGGCGCCTTTCATGACTGACATCGCCGTCGGTGTATGAATGGGTGAATGCGAGGCAAAAATGTAAAGCGCTTTGGATAAAAGCGCTATATATAAATGCAGTCTATATATATATATATATATTGATGTAAGTACATAGTAGTTAAGACCACCTAATATAAAGTGGAGCCATGCATCTCTTAGAAAACACAGGTCCTAAGCAATTCCAGGTCTAAGGCCCCACCACACCAACTATGCACCCTTTTACCTTTAACTCTATTTTTGCGGTCTCTTTTTCAAAACACTTAACCTTTTATTGTACATTTGTAAATAATCTGTAGGTCGAATCCTCATGTAACGCAATCTATTTTACAATAAATGAACTGGCCCCTTCTTTTTTCTGAAAGGTACTTTGGCCAGAAAGCAGTCATCATTCATTGACACTGTATGTGTGCCATTTGCATCCGTTTTGTGTTGATCATGAGCTACACTTACCGGCACACTGTAATTTTCCAGTATATCCTGAGTCTGGCAGGAGAGGGGCTGCTGCTGCACTCACTGTGTTG
The DNA here is from genome assembly GCF_024679245.1 of Pseudorasbora parva. Classification (NCBI taxonomy): domain Eukaryota; kingdom Metazoa; phylum Chordata; class Actinopteri; order Cypriniformes; family Gobionidae; genus Pseudorasbora; species Pseudorasbora parva. The sequence continues at coordinate 36,640,620 of NC_090172.1, forward strand.
GCTAATAAGTGTGGAGTTTGTGTGGAAAAAAGAAGAGGCTCTGAGAAGTTTGGCCAAATTCCTTTTCTGTCTCTTTTTTCCCCCTCCTTTTCTGCTCCGCTGGGGAAGCTGTGTTTCATTATTAATTTATTACTGACAACTTTAAGTTTAACTTCACTCCGCTGCTAGCATTTTATGCATGCTCACTCTAACTATACTGACTCTTTCTGCTGTATCTTTCTCTAACTCTGGGCAGTTTTAAGCTACTGACGAATGTGCAGTACTAAAAGAATGATGGGGGGGGGGGTGCACAGATGTAACAATGTTAAAACCTTAATGTTGATAATAAAATATAATTAAAATATGAATACATTTGATATGATCTATATAGGCTTCTGAGTATTCTGGGTACTGGGGTCCAAAGCGGCTGCTTAACTTATTGTTAAGTCTGCCCCGAGAACACGTACATACACATGAGAGAGAAAGTCTTTGATATTTAGTATTTCTTTTCATTAAAATACGGTGAAACACCCTGAGAGGCTTCTGGATGTTTTACACCACAATGCTCTCATGACTTTACTAAGGAGGGAGGGTGTGCAGATCATATTATACTATGGGGCTGTTGAATGCTTGATTCTGGAGAAGAAAATGAAAATATGAATATATGAAAATGAGAAGGAAAAACAGAGCACTTTAAGAGAGACGTAAGGACTGTCATTCTGTTTTTCTGTGCAGAGACCATCCAGTGGGCAATCTCACAGCTCAGTGGACTGCACAGTGACTTTTAAAACTAATAACAGTCCACAAACAATCACAGCACAGGCAGACAGGCATTCAATTTCAGAAGAAAGATAAAAATACTTGCATTCATTTTCTGGTGTAGAATGCAGGTCACACGTACACAGTTTCCTTCATGGCTGCTATAGTGTTACATTGCGACTATACTGTAAGTGAGCAGCGAAACTTGACACACAAAAAACTATAACGATCCCACTGTACTAAAAAAAAAGCATTGCATGCTTAGTGTAAACAGCTTTGTTCATTACAATGGGAGCAATTTCGTTTTGCCACACCACTTCCTGCAAGTGATTCTTCTTTACAGAAGAATATTTACATGCATTCTCATAAATCGAATGGCATACATAAACAGCTTGAATCTGGCAGTAAATTAAACTGTATAGCCAGACCCAAACAGAACCTTTGTGTGCAGAACTTAAAAAAAAAAAGTCCAGAAAGCTCCACCTATTAATGCCGCCAGATGTTAACTACATCTTATTCACTAGACATCCTCTTGTCCACAATGTGTGTGTTTAATAAATATTTTGACTAATCTGCTTATTCTTTCTGCTAACCACACTACAGTCTGAAGTCTCAAAATGTATACCTTATACATCATAGACACAATCTCCATGTGTACAGCTTTGGTTCAACTTTTGTTGTCCAGTGTGTGAGCATTGTTGTGAATGTGGTTTTTATGTGCTGCAGAGCAGGAACCTGCTGAAAATCAGTTTTATACTGAGCCAGGGCGGATTGTCCTTAATTTTTCCTGTTTTAAAAATAAATAAAATAAAAACTTTGAACGATTTTGTCCATCGAAGTAGAATTAGGGAGTGGATCTCACTCAAGGGAAATAACACAAATATAGACTGACAATTTCATTCACTTGCCGTCCAATCACTCCATCCACACGGACACAGACAGCATCTGAACTGAAGCACAGTTAAAGGAGAGGGAGAAACATTCACTCTGCAACTAAAATAACCCTCCATTTGAAATGTTAATTATAGACTTGCTGAGTGTTTTGGCTTGTGTGTGTCTGGATTGACCTCTTATTGGATATCTCAGATGGCCAAGGTCATTTAATTAGTCTGTTTGTATCTGTGCATGTCAGCATTCTCTCTGTGTGTTGAATCTTTTATAAGTGTGTTAAGGCAAAGAGCTTGTGGTGAACAACAGTTCAGATAGCATTCCAAGGACCAGTTCATGGCAGGGCCCCTCTCTAACTGCCGGTGTGGAAGAAGATGTGTTACACTGTGATTGGATCTTTGGTGAATGAACATAAACAAATGTTCAGCAACATCAGATAAGATGCTAAGACAACTGCCAGACACCCAGGGCAGGAAGGGGGACCTTCTGCACCCACAACCACCAAGGAGAGGACTTCTCATTCGACAACAGGTTGACTAACCACCAAACTCTTTCCTAAGGTTTAGGCAAGAACTGCAATAAAAATGCCTTCAGTACCTCCTGGATGCAGCAGCAGTGGACAGAGATTTATCTAAATCCATTCATACATATGTTTGGAGGCCTTAAATTGATATAAACTGCAACACATCCACTTCATCTTCATGCAAAGAGCAGTTTATGTTAATGGGTATTGACTTATAACACAACAATTCACGGGACAGACCTATTATTCTTATCTTTATCTGTCTTTATCTGTTCCTTACGATGCCTTTAATAATTTGAAAGACACTGTTTTAAGTACTTTATGCTATGCAAATGAGTTGCACACTAGGGTGGGCAACAACGTGGCTACTTCAAACACCAGTGGCCAATCACACTACAGATTTGGAAAGGTGCCAGATTCCAATCTCCTCCTCATCTAAAAAGAATAAAAAAGTCCCCCGGGTAGACACACCCTTGTTTTGCATTTCCAACTCAACGGGGAAGGAGACACTAACAGACACACCACATGCTGAGTTTCTGACCAGACAAGGAAAGAGACTACACAATAGTTGAGGTTAAGCTTTTGCTATAAAAAAAAAAAACTTTTATATTGCTTTTGGCTGCACTCTAGCTGCGAAAGCTGCCCCAGCATTGAGGGACCTCAACTGATCATTATGGTTCCTCCAGTCCACAAAGGACATTGCCTGTCCCACACGACACAGCCAGCCTGCAAAGGACCCTGTAAAGATTAAACTAACCCAGCTAGTCTACTTTTTAAGGACACTATTGGTGCAACCTAGGTTCAGCATCCTCCAGCCTAGCATAACAACAACTACAACTACTCGTTTTGCTACAATTAGTTCAACAGCTTTGCATTTATCCATTCTGTGTTCACATAATTTATTTGTTATTATTGTTTAATTCCATACCTTCCTTTTTGGATTTTAGTTTATTATCTTTTAGCAGTTCATATTCATTATTAGTATTAGTAATAGCTGTGGTATTTACTCTTGCATTTCTAATGTTAATATATGTTTTATCACACCTGTATCTTCCTTTTGTTGATGATAAAATACTCTACTAGATGTCCAGAGTCTTACAAATCCTTACTAAATCAGCTGACCAACTGCCTCCAGTTTACACTAACTAAGTGTTCTTATTTTGTTAAGATGGTGTTCTTGACTGGTGCCCCGTACTCAAAAGTGGGAGAGTGGTCATTTTATACACTCAAGCTATCACACCTTCAGTGAGGTTATCAAAAATCACTACATCATCAGTGACTTGAGTAGAAAACAACACCATCATGCTAAAACTAACTCCTGATCCTCAGTCTTGGTGTGAGTGTACTGTATGTCTGCTTATGTATTTGTGAACCTTCTAAGGCCCTCACAACGACATTCAAATGTCCTATGACTTTAAAAGTTGTTTGTGAATTACAGGATAAGTACAGGATAAAAAATGTTTTTTCACAAAAATGTTGCATTATTAGTTAAAATAAGGGTACCTCATATATCCATGTTTTTCAAACAGTGGGATCTCTAATTCTTCAAAGAAAAACATTTTTTGTTGAGGAAGTTAATTAAAAAAATAAGCATTATGATTTTTAGTAGCTTTGGCTTATTTTACTGCTTATGTTGTCTTATTTTAAATCAATTTAAGCCATCTTGAGGTCTCCTTTGATGTTTGCTGAGGCCCTCTGTTTGAGAACTACTCTAATTTAGATCCAGAATCTAAAGTTCATTGTAAGGACACAAAGCCTTTTCAAGCATGGAAAATTCACTTCCCTTTTTGCAGTATGTGAATTGCAGGCCTCACCTTTACTTTTTCCTGCAGCTTTCCCAGGCTGACAGTGCTTTCTATGATGCGTGTGAGTACGCCCTGCTTGTCTTTCTCTAGAGATGAAGCCTGAGGATGAAGAGAGGGAACAGGAAGGGTTACACAGCTACAGGGAGGCAGACAGACAGGAAGAGGAGGGACATTTAAGATATACATAATTGAAGAGAAGTCACAGGGGCAAGAGCCGGGAAAAAGAGAGAGACATATGCCAGTTACTTTGATAAAAGTGTGAAAGGAGCAAAGCAAGAGCAGCAGAGCAAATCTTTAAAAGTTTGACTACTTATGGGTACCAATATTCTGTTGAGTACAAACATTTCCCCGAGTGGTAGTGAGGCTCACTGTCTGTAAAAAGAGGAGTATGAAACTTTCATAATCCCTTAGCTTAAGGCTCTGCCCTAAACACAAAAACTGCCGTGGAAATGATTTGATTGAGGGTTTGAATGTAAACTCCTAAGGCAGAAGAATTCAGGGAATATGGAGTGTCCTTGGCTAAAACATGCTTTGTATCTTAACATAAACTATGTGAAGAAACGCATTTGTGGCATGTGAACTGTGCTTATTTTAGCACAGCAATGTTGATGATTCTCAAAAAGCAAGTTTTCAGCCATATTTAACTGCTATCATCCACAATCTTTCAGCCTTAGAAGTTAAGGCTGGTGAAGAAATTCTCAGTTTGATTGAGCTGCTGCTGGAGAGCACAGATAAGAACTAACCAGAGATCAAAACATATAGAGACAGAGGGCTTTGGGCCACACCCACAGCGAAACAATCCAACACTTTTCATTGAATTTGTATTGCATGAAGTGGTCGCCTTGTCTTTTCTTACTTATAATGAATGCGATGTAAGTCGCTTTGGATAAAAGCATCTGCCAAAATGCATAAATGTAAATAATAAAAAACAGAACAATGTCTAAAAGCTGATGTTACAAGGTGAACAGCAAACAAGCTAAAAAAACACATAACTACGCTTTTATAAGCTGTCGACCCCCAAAAACGAGCGTTTAAGGAAAAAAGTGGATACAGGCATTAAGACGTGAAGCTTCAACAGGAAGAATGGGTACATTTTGGGATCCTGACACTCAGTAAGCCTCAGTATGCCTACGTGTAAACATTTGGTCAAATATCCAAATGTCAGTTTTATATATTATATTTCCTGTCGCTGACTACGTTCCCCATCCCGTGGGTGTAGTTTTCAGTGTAATTCAACGTCGCACTCTGTCTCTATTGCATGTATGCACTTTTATGTCTTTAAACGCTTATTTTTTTGGGTCAACAGCTTATAAAAACCTCTGAGTTTTTTATATTGTTTTCTGTATACCTTGTCAGATTTTTGCAATAAGTCAGAAATGGCAAGGAGGTCGCTTCCCACAATAGAAAGTCAATGGAGAAGGTTGGTTTGTTTTCCCCCTCGGTGGGCGTGGTTTTCTGATGAAGTCGCTCTGTTTCTATGGTGATGTAAACAGATAGCAGCTCACAAAGCTTATGTGCAAGTTTCTGTAAAAGTACCATGTGCATGAGCTGGTCTCTTTCATGGGTGGTTTTTTCTGCCAGTGTGACAATGTTGGCAAGGTACTGATGAGCGATGAGCTCTTTCTCTAAAGAGTCTTCAACCTGTTGCTTCAGGACACATATACGCCTCTGAGCCTTCCTGAGGAGACAGAGAGAGAGAGTGAGATGATTTTTGAACTTGAACTTGATTTTTTTTCATTTTGAACTTGGTATTCTACAAAAATCACAACAATTTTCAACATTAAAAATAATAAGAAATGTTTTTTAAACAGCAGTTCAGCATATTTCTGAATGATTTCTAAATGATAGTGTGACACTGAAAACTGGAGTAATGATGCTGAAATCAGCTTTACCCTCACATTAATAATTACATTAAAACATTAAAATAAGAAAACAGTTATTTTAAATTGGAACAATATTTCACAATATTACTGTTTTTGATCAAATAATTATAGCCTTGGTGACCATAAGAGACTTCTTTAAAAATATACAAAATATTACATATCCCAAACTTTTGAAAGTAAGTGTATGACCAAAATTAAAAATGTATGTTACGTCACAATACGTTAAAAAAGGTTGGGGTAATTATTATAGCATACACTGTACATTTACATCAGCTCAGCCTCTTCTCCATGCAAGGTCTCTCATTGATTTCTACCATTTAATGTATTCCTTATTTTTGCCTTTATAAGCTGCCAATTGAGTGGCCTAAATCTTTCAGCAAGCAGTCCTTGTGCATCAGAGTTAACCGGTATTGGTTGTTTGCTTGATTTAGAGTTTCTTTTTCATCTCTCCTTTAACACAGCTGCTGCTATTACACATCCTGTCTGTTCTCTTTCTGTTTCTGCAGCCCTCTGGCCAAAATAATCTGCTTCTGCTTCTGTTTCTATGGCCTATTACTCATCCTGATCTACCTCCTCCCAGCTAAACATGCTCTTGCAGTCAGAAACATCAAATCTCAATATTGCCACTTTAAACAGACTACTAAAATGAAATGTTTCACAATATTTCCCTGAGCAGTTTTCTTCACCTAGACTGACAAAGGCCAGAGGGTGCATCTCATTCCAAAAGCAGAGTTTTGGTATCAAATCATAGTTAGTTGATCTTAATCCAGCCATCCATTCAACATTAGCCAGAATAAACAGACTGAGCACACAAGGCTTTGAGAATATTGCATAAGTGAGACTCTTCCATACACACTTCACCTATACATACACACCAGAGAGAGTGAGAGAGACACACAAAGAAAAGAAATATCGGCAGATATTAAAAACATCTTCTGCATGTTTGCATTTATATGTGTATGTGTGCACCTGTTAGCTTGCTGTGAAAGCTGTAGCTCTGTTTCCATGTGTTTGAGATCTGTGTTAAGGTTGCTTTTGTCCATAAGCAAAGTCTTTTTTTCTGCCTCCAGCGCACTCACACGAGCCAACAGCTCTTCAACCTCACAATTCTTCACCCTCTCATGATCCTGCAGCTGTCTGAAATGCAAACATACTCAATTCAAGGTTAAAGCATTCAGTATATTCACCTTTACAAACGGACGGAGTAAACAGCAGTGCTATTCCAAGTTGCTTCACTAATCTTTAAGTTGTGCTTCCTGATATGCTGTCTTGGAATAAACTGACACAAGTGTTCAGTTGATGATGCATGACTAGCAGTTATCCATGATTCTTATTAATTATTCAAAAAGTAGAATTATTATTTATTCAAAAACTATTTTCAAAAGCACTTTTAATCTATTTTTAATGAAGAAATAAACCACAGGATGACTTTAAAAGAACTTTGGTAAAAGGATATTTTATTGTATTCAAACACTCATGTATTTTGTATGTTTAGAGCAACATGAACTGTCCATATGTATGATTGTGTGCGAATTTGTGTCCTTGTGTGTGATGAGTACATCTGTGCCACAGTATTTCCATTCATTCTATCTGTTCTTTTGTTAACTCACTCACACAGACAGTGTATAGGGTGAGAATGTGTAGGCTGTTTTTTCCCCACAATTGTCTGCTTAAGAAATGGAAAGAAGTTATTTTCTCTCCTTTTATCTTTCTCTAGGTTAATTCCAAAATTAATTACATAACCTTGAAAAACTTAAATTATGTTTTTGAAAAACTCTGGTGTTACTGGAGTGAAGTATTAGCCTGACGTGGTCATACTCGATTCTAGTCAGAATATGAGTCTGAAACTGCTCCATTGGGATGTAATTATAGGGTGTGTTTCAACCGAACCAGGAAAGACATCAATTGGATAGACCTACAACCAATCAGAGCAACGAAGCGATGCATAACATTAGTTGTCAAATGTCAACAGAACTCAACTGCGCTGTGTTGCCAAGTCTGCGTTTTTTCCGCGGGTTGTTTTCCATATCCTCGGGTTAAAGCGACTTCAATTATGTCATATTTAGACACGAATTTGAATTTTAGCAGGCAACCGTGGCAAAATAACACACATTTAACCCCCAAACACCATTTTTTCAGGAGAATTCCCCCCAAGAAGCTATTGTTTAGGGATAGTAGTTGGCGGGTTTTGTTGTAAAAACTGGGCAACCCCGTCTGCACGCATGCTGAAATAAACGATCTTTGCCGGTGTTGTAAAAAAAAAAAGAATTCAATGATACACAGAGTACTTACCAACACGATCATCATTTCAGAGAAATAGTGAAGGTGAATGCATATACAAACAAGCTCTTTGTTTAGGATTTTAACAAATACAATCCAAGCGCCTTTGATGACATTCATGATTATGTTAGTTTACTATCCGTCTGTTATCGTCTAAAGCCCACCCTGAAAATTTCAATGGTCCAAACAGTTTCTGTTCAGGCATAATTACTCCTCTATGAATCAAGTCCAGAGCGAACTGCCCGAGCTCAAATGTTTTGGCCGCGGCTGAGTTCAGCTGGCATCCAGGCTAGTGAAGTATATTATAGATAACACACACCTACTAAAAAGAATCTACAGCAAAATGTTTTAAAATACATTTATTTGATATTATGTATAGTACATATCCATTAACATATTTACTGACATATCGCTTGAGATTTACTGATATTGATATTTGTGGGTTTTAAACAAACAATTCTTTCAATGCATAAGGAGGATCAGCGACTGGTGTGCTGTGCATTTGTCATTATTTGTGATTCTGTGTGTTTTTGTACCATTTTGTACAAGCCTGGATTTTCTATTTCTTTATTATGAAAGCACGTCGGTGGAAAAGAAGTTCATCTTTATATATTATCAGTAAAATCAGGCGTCTGTATATGAGATATGAGCAGGTCTTCAATTAGCAGCAGTGCAGCTTAGTCCTTAAAGGGACAGTTCACCTCTAAAATTATGTTATTAAAAAAACAAAAAAACTTTAATACAGTAGCTTTTAATCAATGTGGTATATTGAAGACTATGTAGTTTTAATTTTAGCCTACATTTATTCATTTAATTTCATACTTAAATGCTACTGTTCATCTCTGAGCTGCCACTGTAAATCTTTCTATTTCTATTTCCATATATATATATATATATATATATATATATATGGAAATAGAAATAGAAAGATTCACAGTGGCAGCTCAGAGATGAACAGATTAATATATATATATATATATATATATATATATATATATATATATATATATATATATATATATATATATATATATATATATATTATACAACTGGGAATGTGTAGAAGGTTTTTTTAAGTTTTAAGTATAAGTAAGGGTTTTCAAGTCTTTAAAGTAAAATCAAGAAAGAGTATTGCAATAATAACATTTTCTCCTTTTTCTGTTCCTGTCGCCTAAGAATAGAATAGAAAAAAAACGAACAAAAAAACGTGGTTAAAACGAGGTATGAATTGAACCGTCGACTAACTGTATTGTTGCATCCCTAATATTATATATACATATACATACATACACAGTATTTAAATTAGGGCTGTCTATCAATTTAAATATTTAATCGCGATTAATCGCATATTGTCGTGAGTTAACTCGCGATTAATCACAATTAATATGCGTTTACGTTTTTAATACTATATATACAGTTAGGAAAATAAGTATTTGAACACCCTGCTATTTTGCAAGTTCTCCCACTTAGAAATCATGGAGGGGTCTGAAATTGTCATTGTAGGTGTCCACTGTGAGAGACATAATAAAAAAAAAACATAAAAATCCAGAAATCACAATGTATGATTTTTTTTTACCTATTTATTTGTATGATACAGCTGCAAATAAGAATTTGAACACCTGAGAAAATCAATGTTAATATTTGTTACAGTAGCCTTTGTTTGCAATTACAGAGGTCAAACGTTTCCTGTAGTTTTTCACCAGGTTTGCAAACACTGCAGGAGGGATTTTGGCCCACTCCTCCATACAGATGTTCTCTAGATCAGTCAGGTTTCTGGCCTGTCGCTGAGAAACATGGAGTTTGAGCTCCCTCCTTGGGTTAACTGTATTTGTAGTGCGGTTCTGTACTTGATTGCATTGTGAGTATTTGCAGCACATGTATCATCAAACTGATGTGTCTATTTGTGGCACTTTTGGCCACAACATAATGCACATTTCTTAATATTAAACCTAAAATTTACTAGTTGTTGAGTATAGAATATACCTAGAATATACTCCAGGGTTTATACTGATAGAAAGCCATATGCTAATTGCTGAAGTTACCCTTTAAGTATATATTTAGTTGGACCTCTGCACTACTTCCAGATAACCAAAGTGCACAAAAGTACAAAAGTAAGTGTACTTAGCATAAAATAAACGCATATAAAATTAATTTAAGTACATTTAGTTTTCACTGGGGACTACCCTCCTTCACTCAATACTAACGCAAACATTTCTGCAGCAAACCCTCACATACAAAAAAAAAGATGGATTACTCTCCTTGATACTTTTCTGTCTGTTCTTTATTCTTTCTTTCTGTTTGTTTGTTTTCTATTCTAAGCATTTGCCGTCCAGTCTCAAAATGTGTAGTTCATTAACATAAAATGCATGATTGGTACCTTTTTAGTTTGTCAGTCACGGCATTGTGTTCAGCCAAGCTCAGAGATTGTTCTAGAGCCAAGCGCACTCTCTGAAACTCTGTCTTCAGGGCACGGTGTTCTTTATACTCCACCTCTAGCTCTTTTTCCACAGCCTGTTTCTCTGACTCCAGCAACATCATCTGTTTCGAGACCTTGCAAACTACACACAAACACAAAAAAAGGTGCTTTATATTTTTATCTACATGAATAATATGTGTACAGTATATGCTGAATAAAGACAGTAAGGAACATGGTGATGAAGACAGGTTAATTTTTAAGATACGGACTATGTCATTCACAATTATTTTCAAAACATTTATGTACTCTTAAGGCCCTTTCACACTGAGTGTGATGCAAAAGGTAAGCGAACGGCAGAGATTTCACAATGAACGCAAATTCATTGCTTGTCTTCAGCTAATTCACACCTTCACGTTAGGTGGCGCTGACCAAGAATACTTTTATGTGTCATTAATCATATTTATACAATAATATCTTGTAGGTTTTCCCATTCGCCTTCAATCTCGTCCACTGCACAAAATAAAGAAATAAATTAAGATAAATAAAGTGGTGCTACACAGAAACCATTGCTGAGTGAGTATAATACCTTCAGACTTTGACCTAACGTGGATTTAAATTAATTAATGGGCAGACATAGATTATTTGTACTGTTATAAAAAACTGAACGCTATACCTGCTTAGCATTTATCATGTACGCATTTCTCATTATTTATTGTTATAAAATACCCAGAGCCACATAAAAAACCCATAGAGGTAATCGTATATTTATTTGGCTTCATATTTAGTGATATGCTAATATTTTATATATGTTTTGTAAATTCTGTTATAAGTCATTTACAAGTGACTATATCATCTGAATCTACAATATTTAGTAGATTCAGTTAAGTATTTTACAACTGATTAGTTAATGATGAACTGATCATTTACAAAACATGATTATGCGTTTCATAAATGTAAATAAATTGTAAATTTTCTGTATGTTTTGTAGATTAAGTTATAAATTATTTACAATTAATTAGATAATGATAAACTAATCATTTACAAATCATGACTATACATTCATAAATAATTAAGTAATATGCTAATGATTTACAAATCTGTCATAAGTATCTTTAAAAAAATAGCATAGCAGATCCTTAGTAAATGGTTAAGTTACTAGTTAATATATTATTAAATGTCAGCATGCAATTATCTCAATAAATTTTTAATTATGAAAAAATGATGATCAAACCATTAGTAAATGATGAGTATATAATTTATTGATGCAGATCCCAATGTGTCAGCTCAAGACGCATTTAATCCTTTGCATTTGTAAAAGTAGACATGATTTTATAAATATATATAGACTACTTTATTTATATTTTGGAGCAACTTACCACACTCCTACCCTAAACCTACCCACTTCTATACAATATAAAACATGTAACAGCTGACCAAAAACAGTATAAAAGTATTAACTCATGTTGCATTCTAAGTCTTCTGAAATCATACGATACCTTTATGTGCAGAACAGAGTTCCGTTTAAATGATGATCCTTTTATGAACGCATATTTATTATATTTCTCATTCAAATAATATACCCGACTCTTTAGCCTGACGCAATTGGTCACATGACACACGAGAGCCAAAGGCATTTTACAATCAAAGCTGATGTAATGATGCAATTGGTCACGAGACACATGACACCCAATGCTGTCAAAGCTGACGTGATGTTTCTTCCGTGAAATTTTTAAATGTTTTTATCTTCGGCCGTCAGATGGACTCGGCGCTACAGGTCGCTTTTGGGGATTTACTTCACACAAACCAATCGTTTGGGCTCGGGCACTTGTAATATTTGTACTTTTTGAAAAAATTGTTCCTGCAGTCGTATCTGCATGTTATATTTTATCTGCCTGTTTTTTTCTTTTTTTTATAGTTTTTTTTTTTTATAATACACAAAAAAGTAACGTTAGGTGTAGAGAAGGGATTGGGTTACGTGACAAATAGGAGTTATAAGCTTAAAGTAATTAGATCAATTACCCATTTACACATTTCTATTGCAACAGGTGAGGAATAGCAGAATTTTATTTTTGCACGTACATTTTTTGCAGCAATTAGGGGACGCATTTGTAACGGGTGAGAAAGATCTACGAATTATGTGTATGACATTTGCAAGTGATAAATAGCCTACACTTTAGATTAGGGGACGCGGAAAGGGTTGTAAATGTCTTGTACACATGTAGAGATGATTTGTAACATGTAAGAAAGCTCTCGAATGATGTGTAAGACATTTACAAGTGATGAATAGTCTACACTTTAAATTAGGGGACGCAGAAAGCGTTGTAAATGCCTTGTATACACATACAAATCATTTGTAACGGGTGATAAAGCTTTGTAAATGATTTATTCCTCTGTTTACAACATCATCTATAACAGGTGTTGAAATCTTTGTAGTGTGTACTTTAATGTAAATGCTGACTGCTGAGCTGACAAACAGCTGTCTTCTCTGACACACATGGAGTCTTTACCGTGCACCTGATGTGAACTTCAGCGGAGGGTAAAACCAGTTCACATTATCACTAGACACCACACAGAACACAAGTCTGCACCATTGAGTAAAAGGATTTGACTTTTAACGCACTGCAATTCCCCTGACTTTAAGTCATTTTAAAATGTTTATTAATTTGACAACTAGTAATTTATCATTCTTTAAAAAAAGGCTTTAGCATAAATGCGTTTTTGTGGGTTTTAACAGACCAGCGTGCAAATTTAATGATGCATCTATAAATTATTTAATAATTATTAACTAATGGTTTGATCATCATTTGTTCATGATTAACAATTGTTTATTGAGATAATGGTACACTGACATTTAAGTGATTAAAGGAGGGGTGAAATGCTGTTTCATGCATATTGAGCTTTTTACACTGTTAATTGTGACTTGGATTCCCATCCTAAACATGGACAAAGTTTCAAAAACTAAGTTGGACGTTTGATGGAGTATTTCTGTGTCAAAAATTTTTTGTTGGAGTTTTTTTCGAGCATGGGTCCGCTTGACGTCAACAGGGCGAAATGTCCTTGTATGGGCCATTGGGCCGTACGGGCTCTTCTCCCGGAAGGGTGCGCGCGCGCATGACCAGAGCGAGAGAGGAAGTGCACGCCCATAAACACTGCTCTCAAGGTGCAGATCCACTTGTCCGTGCAACACTTCTGTCGCGCCACACTCCACTTTATTCCTACATTTGTTTAGCTGACCACCGTGTCTGTTTGTTTATTGTAAAACCACCCAAACATAAACCTACGGGACGCTCTCACAAAGCGTGCTTCTTCATTGAAATGCGCTAACTTCCTCCATTGTTTTTCTATACAGTAGTCTGACGTGCAAAACCGTTTTGCTTGCTACTTCTAAGGTTTAGTCGCATACAATAGTCCATAAACCGAATCATGTCATCATAAACCATGAGTAAACGCATGCAAATGTTAACAGGCCACTAAACATACCACAGAGACGGACGTCCTGCTGTTGCTGCTTCTCCTGTTCAATTTATTTCAGTCTCCAAATCTGATTCTGGATCATATGCGTATTAGTAGTTGAATCTGATTGATAGCCAAGGTTTATTTAGGGTAACGTGTTCTTTTCCACGCTTGAGGATGGCACAGCTTTCAGACGTTCTCATGCTGTAGCTGCGCGCTCGTCATTCTTTAGCTCCGCCCACACGATACGCCTCCATCCGCTCGTTTTTTTCCGGAAAGACTCGGTACAGCCTATCTTTCTTTTATAAATATAATAAAACTAAAGACTTTTCAAAGATATGAAGGATGCAATACTACTCTATAGGTACTCAAGATTGAAAGGAGATTGACTGAGAGTGTTTCACCCCCCCCCCCCCCCCCCTTAATAATATATTAACTAGTAACATAATTTACTAAGGATCTGTTTGATTATGCTATTTTAAAAAAAAGATAACTTCTGACAGATTTGCAAACTGTTAGCATATTTCTGGCGTTCTGGCGCAATATGGCTCCCTTTGCATCATCCAGGTGGATGCTGCACATTGGTGGTGGTTGAGGAGATTCCCCCCTTCTATATGTAAAGCACTTTGGGTGTGTAGAAAAAGCTATTAATTATATTAATTAGCTAATAATTATAAGTAAAATTATTATTATAATTTTAATAAATTATTAGTTAATCATTTACTATAATTCACATAATATGACCGTTCTAAATCATAACAGACAAGCACAGAAGAAAACAGCGCTCTGTAAACTCAGTGGAAATGAATAGAAATTATAATTCTGTATAAAGAACATTAGTCAATTATAATTCTGTATAAAGAACATCAGTCAGACAAGATGTTTTGTATGACTTTTAGGAGACAAGAAAATAAACAGGAAAAAAAATCAAGAGCATAGTATCCAAGAGTTTATGTGTGTAACATACCCTCCTGTGTGTGTTTGCTGTGAGCTTCTTTAGCTTTGGCATGTTGTAATTCCAATTGCTCTATCAACACTTGATTCTCCTCCAGCACCAAGCGAGCCTGTTCCTGTAGTTGCCTCCTACAGACAATACACACACACACACCTCTGTGAGTGTTTGAATGAACAGTGAGTTTGGCAACAGGGACGATAGATCCTTCACTGATAAAGAAGATGAACTGACTTTAAACAGTTTATACAATTAATACAGACAAAGAACCTCTCAAGGACATTCAAATGACAGTTAACACAAACTATCTTCCTGAGCTCTGGGTTAACACACACACACACACACACACACATACATACATAAATTGTTCTACTCAATGACAGGGTTAAAATTCAGAGAAAGGGAAAAAGTATTGTTGCAGGACCAGTGTAGTGATGTAATGTCGTTTCGTTTTCATTTTGATATTCCCACTAACAATGCAGAAAAGAATGTTCTTCACATTCACATTTACCAAACACAATTTGTATTTGTATCAAACTGAAAATTTACTGTAAGTCTGGCATGCTGATGCAAACATTGCTCTCATGGCAACAGAAACCTAAAACATGCTATAAAAAAAACATAACCTGAAAAAGATAACAAGGGGAATGATATTTGTGTGAAGAATTCTTTAAAAGGTACAATTAAAAATGGATAGAGATATATTTTTTTCAGTACTGTGATGTATAGCCAAGTAAAACAGATTATTGTGTAAGAAAGAAACAAAAAACAGAGCGGGCCTTGGTTCTTTCCATTAGTTGTTGATTGGATGGAGATAGATTTGAAAACAAACTTGCATTTGTTTGTAAGAAACAGGTGAGGTTTAAGCAGATTAAATGATTGGAAAAGTCTTGCATATGTCACCAAAAAAAAGTCTGTAATTTCATCAGAAGATCGACTTATGATTTTGATTAAACATAACAAGGTCAAAAAAAGAGAAACAAATGATGAATTTATCACAATATGATCAATAACATGTATTTAGAAATTAGACAAATGGATGAATTTACATTTCTTGTCAACTGTCAGTAAATTCTAAACTGGAATTGCTTGCACCACACTGGTTGCACTGAATACTTTTGCTTCACAACAAAAGACTGATTGATACAAGTCATTCATTTGACTACACTGGTTGCACTGTTCGTGCCATGATTCACAAAAAAGGATCGCTATTCTGTTCACATAGGCGCAGAATGCTATATATTATCTGAAATAACCTTTAACAGGACATCAGATAATCTTTTCTAGTTTTTAACCCCATAAATGACATATCCTGACTCTGTGTTGACACATCCTCACTCTTATTATCATAACTTTAGCCCCATGACGTCAGCCATAATCAGCCATAATCATAAACAGGACCATGGGGCACTATCAGTCCTGTGGTAAAAAAGCTCGGCTAGTAGAGTGAAGCATGCCTCAAGGACAAGATGCCTAGGTTTCAATCTCCTGGACCAAATAAAATTATCGGAGGGAATGTCAGCATAAGTCCATTGTTACTTCATTCCTAGGCACAAAAAAACAAATGCAAACACACACTTTTACATTACACAGAAACACACTCAAACTCACCATTCTTTGTTGCTCACAGTGCTGGTTTTGTTAAGCTGAGCATGAAGTTTCTCATTTTCCTTAATGACCTCCTCTGCACGTGCTCTGAGACTCTGTAGTTCGACCTGTCAGAAGAAGAAATATAGGCTTGTTTATTTTGCCATGGGGAACCTCCACAAACTGCTAAACTACTTTAAGTAAGGTTATTGGTATCTTTGCATGAACATCCTCTGTTGCATTTGTAAATGTATTCATCTCACCCAGATATCATCAAGTAAAAATCAAAATATGTCCCTTTTAAAAATAAAACATGACTCTGAATGGAAAGATCTTTAAATTCAGGGCAGGTAAGTATGGTGGGAGTGGGAGCGAGAGAGCGAGAGAAGCAAAGTAAGAGAGCAGAGAGTCAAAGACGGAAACTATTAAAAAGATAGTATTACATCCTATGATAAATGAGGCTAAAAATCTGTTTCCTGCATTAAAAACTTCACCATATTCTCATTTTGTCCAAAATCTCATTATTACAAAATTACCAGGCTAGCAGTGTCATCTCTCATTGGTAATTTGTGCATATTAAAAAAACACTAAATTTTTCTTTTGAAAATAGGCTCACTTTTCTACCTTTCCCAGTATCTGATTTTTTTAGGTTCACAAAACAAGATCAAAGCAAGCATTATTACGCCATTGTTATTTAATACACACTTTCGATTGTCCAAAAGAAAATTAATTATTGTATGTAAACAATAAAATATGTAATAAGAGTGAACTGAATTTAACTTTCCCCTTCTAGCATAGACACAGACACACACAAGCTCACCTCACAGGACTTGAGGAGTTTGTCTTTGGCATTCAAATGGTCCTCATAGGCCAGCAGCAGGGGTGATAAATATTTCGTATCCAGCTAGGGCAATACAGAGTACAACTATAGCATTAAACAAAATAAAACATGCCTTTCTGCATTTCTCTTCTGTCTTTTCATAACAACAACAAAAACAACAACAAGCTGTGAAATATTCTGACAAGAGTTGGCCATCACCCTCTTTGGGAAATAATAAGAGACACAGTAGAGAAATGTGAGACTATATGAAACACATACACAATGAAAGCTCAAGAATATAATAAGTTTACGCACCAGCCAAGGAGGTGCAGGTCCTTTCACTGGCAGGCCTTTAAGCTGGGCATTCTGGGGAATTCAGGAAAAGAAATGCATTTGAGTCCATACATTATCTCACTTCCTTTATTCCTATAGATAGACATTATGATGTAAAGAACTAAAATTACTGTAATTGCACTGAAATATAATTACAGACCAGTGCCAGTTCTTAGACAGACAGCTGATCTGTAGAATTAAAAAAAGAATGCAACAGACAGAGGGCCTTTCACACAGAATGGGTTTTTTGCTTTTAAAACCTTCAGACACAACACACAAGGCAGAGCAATGAAAAAAAAAAAAAAAAGAATAAAAAGAAGGTATACATCTGAAATATGCTGTGGACATCTGTACACAGTTTCATATGTAGCCAAATTGTTGTGCCCGGGCGGACAGCGCGCATACAGCAGCGCATGTGCGAGTGGCTTGAAAACAAAGTCCACCAGACATATGCCCTGAACGCTCATGACCAAAGGAGAATACTTTGAAAGAATTGCATGCTGAACTGTGCACATGATGGAGTGTGGAAAATACTCAGTCCTTTTGAGACACATTTATAAAAAAAAATTCTGACATTTAGAACACTGTGTCATGAGTGAGACCTTGCTAAATCCACAAGCGAAACACATTAATCTAGAACATATTTACATCATAAAACATGTAAAGAGTGGGACAGAAGAAAAAAAACAAATTCTGTGTGAAGAGTAGCTTTAGTTTCTTTCCAAGTAAAGAAACAGTTGAAGGGAATGTCAATAACAGAACGGTGTGTAGTCATTGAGATTAGTAATATTGGATTAAATCTGTGACATGATGGGATAGAGTCTGACAGCAGCGTGGAGCATGTTTTAGCGGGTGTGTGGATATATGCTTTAAAGCAATGGGAGATGAGCCTCTTTTGGACGTTGATGCAAGAGGGCAATTCAGAACTCACAAGTGACATGAGCCAATGGCCCCCTCAGGACAATAAGACAAACACACACACACACACACACACACACACACACACACACACACAGAGCTGACGTAGCTCAGAGGCTGCTTAAGGACAAACTGCCATTGTGAGTTTAAGAGACATATTTTATGAGCGTGACATGGTTTGCAACCTTCTCTCGTCCTCTAAAACACACCCTTTTGTTTTTATATTATGATAACCTTGACTGATGTCTAATGACATTCATTATTTTTTACAGATAAGGGTGGGTTGCACCAATAAGGATTACATTTAAATCTATATTAAATCAAGGATTATCTAAAAATTCTGTTGCACAAAACTGTAAACCTTGTTTAAAAATAAGCAGGTTAACATTTAAACCATCATTTTGATCCAGGATTTAATTCATATTTAATTTTAATCCTTTTGCTCCATAACTTTAAACTCATATTTAAATCTCAATTAGGGATTAACTTTAAATTTACAGGTTAAAAAAAAGTAAACCTAAATTAAATAATTAATTGATACACTGATTCATTAATTGATACACTGAATCATTAATTGATACACTGAATCATTAATTGATACACTGAATCATTAATTGATACACTGATTCATAACGGATCAAAGCTTTGTTTTGAAATTGGCAAATTACTATATATATTGCTAACATTTTTTTGGACTAACACTTTAATGGTGCAACCCACCCTAAGTGTGATACAGGTGAGTGACCTCTCTGACTCTCTGAGTCCTAAGTCAATTTACAACACACAGGGCAGATAGCAGGTTGTAAGCAGATGTCCTGGGTGCATTTCCCATGCAACAGTGTAACTCACTGCTGAACTACTAGTATGATGCACAAGAGAAATAAACTAGCTAGTCACAACTATTTCCAGAAACCACAGTAACTTTGTCAGAACATCCATTGTCATTTGAATAGCTTTTGTTCAAGACTGTTACTCACAATGGTTCAGAGCTTCGATTCTACTCGGATTTATCAGCTGGCCTGTTATCAGCTGGCGAATTTATCAGCTGGCCTGAGTTCGCGTCCGTGGGTAAATCTCTGGCTGCCTGCGGTCTGTATCTCTACTTCTTTATGCTGAATGCTCTTAAATTAGTAACTTGGAACGTGAAGGGCATAGGTCATGTAAAATAAAGGAAGAACATTTTAACATTCCTTAAAAAAGAACATGTATCAATCGCACTACTACAGGAAACTCATTTATCATTTTAGAACATATGAAGCTGAAAAGAGATTGGGTTGGTCAGATTTATTTTTCCTCATTCTTCTTAAATAGTAGGGGCACTGTAATTCTTATTCATAAAAACATACCATTCATTCTCGAGCATGCAGAACATGATACTGAAGGAAGATTTGTGTTCAATTCAGGATTAATTCTTGTAGGAAACGTATATGCTCCAAATACAGATTGCCCTAATTTTGTCTTAGAATTTAATTAGCACCACAAGAACTTTGTTTTTTTGAGAGGTGACTTCAATTGCGTACTTGATGGAAATTTATAAAAATCATCACCCCAGGTTTCAATTTGTAGTAAATTCTTACACATTTTGCGCAATACATGCAAGAATCTCAGCCTGGTGGATATTTAGAGGGAGCTGCATCCTAAAGACAGAGATTACACTTTCTACTCCCATCCTCATAACTCATATTCAAGACTGGATTTTTTTTCATTCCCTCTGAATGTATACATCGTGTGAACTCTTGTCATGTTGGCCCTATTTTGTTATCTGATCATTGTCCTGTTTATTTAGAGATCGATATTAATATATTAATGCAGAAGTCAACCTGGAAATTTAACACTTCATTTTTAAGCAATAATAACTTTCACTCTTTTTTAAAACAGAAAATAATTCAATATTGGCAGGACAATCATAATTCGCCAGTTTCCCCTGCGCTGAAATGGGATGCTGCCAAAGCCGCGTTGCGGGGGCCACCTTATTGCCCATGCTTCTCTGATGAAGAAACTTAGAACCCAAAAAAGGAAAGAATTAGAAGCTGAAGTAAATTTCTGAAAAAAACATTTCTGGAAAAACAACATAAAATAACTGGATTCTGTTAAACAATGCCAAAGCCAAGTGTAATCTAGATCATACAGAACATGTTAAAAAACTATTATTTTTCAGTAGACAGCATTATTATGAGTTTGGCAACAAGCCAAGTCACCTTTTGGCATATCATTTAAAAAAAGAGCAGAACGATAGAACCATAAAAGCAATTAAAACGTCTGAAGGCAGATTGATCTTCAATCCCTTGGACATAAACACTGCTTTCTCTAATTTTTACAGAACACTTTATACAGCTGGGTCCAGTGGTTCCAGTGAGGATTTGTTGAATTTTTTTAATGAGATCTCTCTTCCTAGCATTTCGGAGGATACTAGAGCTTTTTTAAATTCCCCCTTTACTAAAGAAGAAACTTGGCAATCTATACAATCTATGCCAACTGGTAAAGCTCCCGGCCCAGACGGGTTTCCGTTCGAGTTTTATAAGCAATTTTGGCCTGAACTTTGTCCAATTTTAATGCAAGCAATTAGTAGTACTCTAGATTCAAGTTCTATGCCTGAATCCTGGTCACTGGCGGTGATAAGCCTGCTTTTGAAAAAAGACAAATATCCAGTAAATTGTTCTTCTTATCTCCCAATTAGCTTACTCAATGTGGACTACAAAATTAATGCAAAATCTCTTACATCGTCAACCCAGATCAGAAAGGTTTCATGAAGTCCAGATATGTCACTGATAATATTCGCAGAGTAGTAAATATTATTGATCATTTAAATACCACCAAGGAACCTGCCTTCATTGTATCCCTTGATGCCGAAAAGGCGTTCAAAAAGAAAAATAGATCTAGGATCTAATTTTATCGGTTTGGTTAAACTTTTGTATTCTAAACCTATAGCTCAAGTTAACACTAATAAAGTGTTGTCTGACAGAATTTCAGTAAGCAGAGGCTGTCGTCGAGGCTGCCCACTCTTGCCATTGTTATTCTCTTTGGTTATCGAACCACTGGCTGTTGCTGTGAGAACTAAGACTAATATACATGGTATTAAAATAGGCCTCGAGGAACATCGTATATACCTTTAGTTTATGCAGACAATGTCCTGCTCTATTGTAAATATCCTGAGACCTCTATAGACGCAATATTTGCCGTAATTGAAAAATATAGTAATTCCACAGGATATAAGATCAATTTGGACAAATCTCAAGCACTGTATTTGCACGTTCCCCCTGAAGCCATGACAACCCCCTTTTAATTTAGCACTTTCCGGTGCACTTTTCATTATTTCATTATCTGGGAATCAATGTTACACCTAATTTGCTCGATTTTTTATAAGGCTAACTATCCCCAGTTAATTACAAAAATCAATCAGAACCTATCAGATAGATTGTGGTCGATTCTTCCAAATTCCAAGAACCTACCTGGTCGATTCTTCCAAAAAAAATTGAATTTCTTCTTTTCAAATTTCTTTTTTTGGTAGGATCAATGTTATAAGAATGAACTTTTATATTTCAAAATTTGCCATGTTACTTAAGTACAGATTTTTTTTTTAAAGAATTAATCCTTCAATTTCAAAGTAGATTTGGAATCATTAAAAACCTAGACTCAAACTCTCTGTTATGATGAAACCAAGGGAATTAGGTGGGGTTTCGCTCCCTAAAATTGTCAGTTATATTTTGGGCCTACACAAATTAAACACATGTTAAGTTGGTTTCTTAACAGATCTGATTCATGCTGGACTAACATTGAATATTTAAGATGCTCCCATCCTCATAACTCATATTCAAGACTGGATTTTTTTTCATTCCCTCTGAATGTATACATCGTGTGAACTCTTGTCATGTTGGCCCTATTTTGTTATCTGATCATGGTCCTGTTTATTTAGAGATCGATATTAATATATTAATGCAGAAGTCAACCTGGAAATTTAACGCTATGACGTAAGAATGAAGCTCACGATCGTTTTCTGGTCCTGGTGTCTATAATAGCTTTTCTTTGACTAAAAAGGAAAGTTTTCAGCTCTGAAACTTACAGTATAATCTTATATTATCATGAACTTTTATATATCAAAAGCTCAAGGGAAAGTTGATTTCTCAATTCATCACCCCTTTAAGATTTTGATATATAAATGGTCATGGTAATATAAGAATATCCTGTAAGTTTCAGAGCTGAAAACTTTCTTGTTAAACAAAGAAAAGCTTTTATTGACACCAGGTCCAACAAATGATCGATCTTAGAATGTGCCACACCTTGGCGTCAATGTGTGGTTAAACACCGCATCAACAGAAGATGAACAGATCCTGATTCTGTAGCCCTGCCCACCGACTCGTGTCACTGACATGACAGGCCTACACAGGGCTAAACCGGATCCAACTTTTTAAGCAATAAACATGCCGCATAAGCTTCCTTTGGATTTCAATATTATGCATGCATGAATGAACTTTATTTTTAATGAACATCCAGCTCACGTGGGAAAAACATTGGCGTTTGTTCCTTCCTTTCTGATCACGGATTCATTTGTAAACAAAAGACTTGATTTGCAGACTGGATGAGATTACATGAATGAATGAAGCAACACACTTATGTGAGTAAAAAATGTGATAGAATTGCATTGTTACAGATCTTTTGATATAGATCTATTAATTATGTGTACATGTTTAACAGAACACAACTTAGCACGCTGTCAAAGACTAAAGAATCCTTTATTTGTGGCATTGTTGGTTTATCGTGATTTGGGATCAGACTCGGACATGTATGGGCCAGGGCTCACAAAGCCTAACGTCCCGGGGCTATGTGTTCTCTAGATGGGCTACCAAAACATAAGCCGGGCCTGCCGACACCTATCATAAATAGTGAAATAACATTTCTTTCTTGATGCGAGTTGTTCACTCTCTTCACTTGATATTTGATGAAAAAATACAATCACGGATGTTTTGATCATACTGTCTGCAACTTACTTGGTGTCTGTGTGTGTGTAATGCATGGTTTGCGCTTATATCCACCGATTGGGTGAGCCTAAGTAATACAAAAAATTACATTCCAATCAATAGCGGGTGAATAAGAGATAGCTCATTGTGTTTGTTTGATAAAGACGTTTTGCGAGCCCTGTGGGACGAATCATTCCAGTTGATGTTTCTCCACACGCTTTCAAAACAATTCCCACATGCACTGACGAGGGAGCTGCAGCTTATTATATATAAGCTTATCCAATCTGGGCATTTACTTCCAAGTCTACAGTGTGACACACCCATACTCCAAGTCTGAGCGTAGCAGGACAGAGCCTCAAAACCAGGCTAGAAAATAGCCTATTACTTATTCATTATGATGTTTTTGAATGTAAAAACCACGCAAACATCATAAGTTGACCTCAGACAATGGTGGGCTGTCAGGGCCAGCAGGGCCTTCTCTGCTGGCCCTGTCAAAATCATTATATATATATATATATATATATATATATATATATATATATATATATATATATATATATATATATATATATATATATATATATATATATATATATATATATATTTATATATATATATATATATATACTTACGATTATATTTACAGAAAGAATGTATTTATTTTTGGTGTATTTTCCATATGTCATCATCTAAACGCATCACAGCCCCGAGGACCAGCACTAGTAGAATAGCTTGCCTTCCGTTGAAGCTGCTATTTTCCATTGGACCATAGCTTTGACTGACATGGGTCATTAGCCAATCAAAATTTGATGTGTAGTGATAGAACGGCCCAGAGGCCCAGCGATGTGTCGGTGTGCTACCCCCTGCTGATGTCATCAGCCGTCTGAACTTTTCGCGGGTTGTGAGAATTCTGTGTGAAATAAACTATGGCCGCTGCGGATGGCAGGCTGCGTGCGAATGATCGATCCTGATGTCAAGCCGGTAATGTTAGCTAACAAGCAGTGTTTTTTCTGTTTCTTTGGATGTTCTGTATGTTCTTTGGATGGTCCGTATTTTTGTTTCTTTAAGAGTATTTGTGCCAGCTGATTTTGATTCTTTTCACCATTTGCCTAAACGGTGACACGTGAGTGCAGTATCATCAATAAATAGTCAAATTGCCTTTTTGTCTCGCATGTACTTTTTGCTTGCCCCCTTCCCAACGAACACTATGAAAGCAAAGTTCGTAGTAGTATTGCGTACAGTGCATTATTGTATTTTGCGTGTGTGTGTGTGTGTGTATTATGACACACAGGAGAGGGTGAAATATGAGGACATTGGCCATGTCACTTTTCAAAATGCTTATAAATCATACAGGATGAGGTTTTTTTTATAAAGTAAAAATGCAGAATGTTTCCTGTGATGGGTAGGTTTAGGGACAGGGGCAGTGTAGGGGGATAGAAAATACGGTTTGTACGGTATAAAAACCATTGCGCCTATGGAATGTCCCCATATGTCACAAAAACAAACGTGGGGGTGTGTGTGTTGTTCTGGCGACGGCTTGTTGATCGTGTGTGTGTGCGTGTGTGTGTGTGTGCGTGTGTGTGGTTAGTGAAGGCCCTGACTGAAACCCCACAGTACGCTATTGCAGACAACAGTATAAAATAATAAAAAGACCAGTTCATGACACCTTTAAATGAATGTTTTGTAATACGAACAAGAATTTCTTTGTAGCATTTTTACATTAAATTGAATGTTAACATGCCCTTATGAAACAGCAGTCCTCATTACATACGTATATTACCTACTATGCATGTTTTTCAAAATTGTTTTTTGATTGTCGCTGTCACTGATTGTCAAAAATGTCACTGTGGCTTCGCAATCAATCACAATGCTTATTTGGATTATTTTCTAAATCTATAATTATGTGTTCTATAATTGCGTGTGAATAATGAGTAGAGTACATTCTAAGTGCTGATACAAACTCTTACAAAAGCCACATGCGTAAACCACAACCCTGTCCCTTTTGTGAAAAAAAGACATCAGCAAGAAGCAGCTGTTATTATTTCTCTCAACTATTGTATATGTACCTATATAACATTTAGTTTAATTTCATTATAGGTCAATAAATTCATAGGGGAAAATAAAAATAAAATAAATAAAAGCTACTTATTTTAAAATTATTTTATTTGTAAGGTGCTGTGTGATCCTGTTTGCAATGTACTTTTTAATTCTAATTAGAGGAAAAGTAACACTGCTGACAGTCCCCAGATTTAATGACTCAATCACATTTCAGCAATGTTGCCACTCACTGTCCTAATCACTCCAACAGACCTCCCGTACACGATTCCTGTTGCCCGCTCCTTCAACAGAGCATTCAGACGCATTCAGTGTTACACTGATCCACTTAGGGCTAGAAAGGGAAGCAATCAACAGTGCTGTAAAAAACAGAGGCTTTTGCACAGAGTTACTCAGAGAGAGCCAAGTTTCTCCTTTAACTAAAAAGGTGACATTTCCTTAAGTTTCAACCCTACTGAGATGGAAGGAGAGACGCGGGAAAGAAAGAGCAGAAGGTCCAGGCAACTGACCTGAAACTAAAGTGACAAGAGTATATTTAGCCTGCCGATTGTCTCCTTTCTCCCCATTCATTCACTTCTGCCCAACCACACAACAGCGTCCTAATTAAAACTTGTCTCTTTTTTTTAACAACCAAGAGTTCGAGAGTCAAGGAAAATCAAATGTTCAATCTCGCTAAATGAACATAAACAATATGATTTTTTTTTTAAATATTCAAACTATTAAACAAAGCCTTTTGAGATATGGAAAAGGGAATTTAAATATTTAAAAAACAGCTCTGTGATCAGCAGATTTCAAATTTACTGCAGTTAGGGACTGTTAACCCTAAGCTCATCTTTAAACGAGGAGCATGTCAGTCATCTGAGTACTATGTACAGATAAATGAAAAACAGATTAATATATTATACTTAAGTATCTAAGCAATCAGGAGAGTCACTGGTTCTCAGTGAACCGGTGAGCCAGACAGCCCTCATCAATATAAAATAAGCTCAATCTCAACCTTCAGCCTTAATAAAATGACACCAGCGGGACAAATCTGAGATCTTTGATCCTTTAAAATACGGATGGCAAAGAGGTCACGCTGCGCTCTGGCTGTCACACTCTTCTGAAGCATGTTAAAGAAGCTTAGTTATGCAATTCCTCTGAGTGCTTTCCAATTATTATTCAATGCAGAAAGGCTCATTAAAACTTACGATAACTCAGCTGTTTAGTTACAGGGTTCTTTTCAACATTATAGCTCCTACTTGCAAATCCCTGCACGTTTAAACACCAAAGTCAAGAAGGTATTCGTTAGAAGGGATATGGTTAAATAAAGGTCTATGTAATTTATAGCTGTGGATATTTTCTCAGCTGCCCACTATCTCAGAGGCGCTAGAAGATAACAAATGAATTTAGATGGCTAAAGCAAGCTGCACACCAGGGTAAAGCAGAAACGATCTCTGATTCCATGCACACACACATATCTGATCTCAACCTCTCGCTGGTAGTGCTCCTTTGAAATTATAATACCCCACAAACTATCATCTCTGCATTAAACAGGAAGTAGGAGATGAAAGGAAAAGCTGCATATCATTACTGTGGCATTAGCTAATCACACCCTGCAAGACTGAAAGTAGACAGTGTCAGATAAACTGCCGAAATTCTGAGAGCTCTTTTTACAAGGAAAAATTAACTAGTTTCCAGCACTACTCCAAAATCAGTCAATGCAGATTTGTAGCAATTAACTTCAGTTCACATCAAAACAGAACAAGGCAATTGAGACTTTAGTTTTAATTAAGGGCTGTGTGGCATTTTTATACCCATAGTATGTGAAAGTAGTGCACACTCTTTTGCAAGCACTTGTAGCATTAGTGGCTTTCTCCTCTTTTCACCTCTAGTAACTTTGAGAACTAACGCAAAATGGGAAAATGTCAAGCTTTTATATACCATTAAATATAGTTAACATTAATATGTATGACCAGTAGAATGAGAAGATTGAGAGCTGACGGGAGGGATTATTCACAGTAATTTTGCACAAAATTTCCTAAGCCAGTGAAAATCACTAGGTGTGTTCGACATCGGCTGCGGCTGGATGCATGCGATCGGCGAGAGTAGCCGAGTGCAGGCGGGGAGGAGCTGCAAACGGAGACGTGAAGTCGGACACTTTCTGCTTCCCGTGGTGACGCTTGCACTGCGTTTGCAAACTTTATCACAGCTGAAGTTAAATAAATGCAATATTTCTCAAATACACAGATGTTTCAAATGATATTTTCATCCAATACTTTATGTACTGCTTAATAAAGCATCTATTTGGACAAGATTAAAGTTCAACATATAAACCTACAGTATTAATGAAGTGTTGTCAACGGTTTTTATCAGTTTTAGTTTGATAAACATGACAATATAACATCGCGACTACATGAAAAGAGGTTTTACTGTTATAAATAAATGATTTGTGAGCATTAGCGTGACATAAGTTTTTAGAATAAACACGAAACGCACGTGATCGCTGTCATACGGCGAATTGGCCAATCGTGGATCAGCTGTGTCGTCATCAGAGCTCGAGCAGCCTCCTGCAGCCACCCTTGAGAATCTGCAGCAGCTGCATCAGCCGCCTGCTCTCGAATCGCTCTCGCGGTACTTTGTTGACATACGTCACAGTCACGTGCCGTAGGCGCTGTCTCAAGTCGGACAAAATTTCTAACCGGCATGCACTGCTTTAAGTCAGCCGCCGATCGGCCTGCGCATCGCTAGGTGAAGTCGAACAAGCCTATAATCATGTAGCGTGCCAGGAGGGGTGTGGTTTGGTGAGGTCTGTGACAGGAGAGAAAGTTGGGAGACAAGTGGCATAAGTGGATCAAGTTCAAATGATTAACACCTGTGTCTTATTCCAGTAGTGGGTGTGGAGATGGCATAAAATCAGCTCAAGGAACACATACAGGGAGAGAGACCGGCAGGAGACTCAGAAGCTGTGGGAGAAGCTACAGTAAGCTCTGGAGAGCACATGGACTGATTTATTGAAAGTGTTGTCGTATTGAGAAATGCTACGGAGCGTTGTGTTTTGTTTGGAAATAAACACTTACAGAGTATCCTGAAAGCCGACTCGGTCTTCTTCCTTCCTTCCAAACTGACTTTTGTTACATGTAGTTTTAACATTGAGCCTATAGACCTGTCTCTAAAACATGCCTCTGAAAGTGGTATACAGTGAGCTTTTTTACCTCATCCTTGTTGAGCGGTCGGAATTTAGCCTGGTATCTGCTAAGCTCCACGTTGAGACGGTGGACTGTCATCTTCAGCCCATCATTCTCATCCACCAGCTCCTGAGCTTGCTGCCTCAGACTCAGCAACTCGGAGCTCTCGCCTTCACCTACGCACACACACATACACAGTTAGACACATACATCAGAGTTGATTTATGCAAAACCACACACTGAAAGAGCAAAAGAACTCAGGAAAAGGCAATAACTCCCACCCAGACAGTTTCTTCAACTATGGACCCTTTGGAACCAGTGGAAATGTAGGTACATGCATCATGGGAGAATTCCGTCATTGCCACCACATGTAAAATAGCCATTTATTTAATGTTGGAAATTATATTTATTTATTATTATATAATTATTTATAATTATAATTATATATATATATATATATATATATATATATATATATATATATATATATATATATATATATATTGAAGGGGGGATTCTGAAATCCACTGCCGCTTCAATATACCTGTATATATTTATATCCTAATTAACTTTATAATCAAAACATTAATCAATATTTATCCTGTATTATTATAATGATTCTATCCAGTTATGATTTTGTTTTAGTTTCTTGTTTTCTAAAGTGTATATTTGGTCTCTGAGGAGTGACTGAGGGTCTGGCCTAGAGATGTGTGATGTGTCACTAAACACTGGCAACAAGGTCGTGTGTTTGTGTTTTTGAGGTATCACACACCCCTAACATGTCAGGAGTGCAGTAACAGAGTTTGCTCACTTAGCCCGGCTTCCAGATAGGAAATATGGATTTGTCTTTCATTTAATTTATTATGTTTTATTCCTTTTATATTTCCTTTTACTGAAACACTAAAGACTCAAGATGAATATTGCCTGTACTATTGTGTGTCCCTCTCACTAAAGGAAAGCACATGTTATCAGTATGTTTTGGTAAGAACTGGTTAGAACTGGAGCTTAATCAGCTCCAACCTTGGAGAGACTGTGTATCTGTGTATGTGCGCAATATTCTGTTACAGATCAGAATGGTGTTCAATGGGCACCCTAAGAGATGGGTGGACTTGTTGTTCTGGGCAAGCTGGCGCCTGCTCCAGATCTGGAAGGTCACTACAGGCCTAATTCTGCTGTGAAAGCGTCAACAAGTGACACGTCAGTGGAAACGTGCATCAGATTAACTGACTCGAGTGGAAATTTACCATGACTGTGCATTTTCTCTGAGCCAATCAGAACCATCCACAGTGCAGTAATGACGTGGATAAGACCTTGAAAATGGTATAACTGTTGGGACAATTGTATGTACGATAGGGCGAGGCAACGAGACGGTGAGAGAGGGAGCGCGGCCTACGAACTCCTTGTGAGACTTGAAGCTGGCTTCTGCTTTTGAAACTGCAAACTATTCTTAAGTAAATTTTTCTTTTATTTAATTGCAATCCTGACTCTGTCTTCATTTCTTCACTACTGGTCCTGGGTCATAAGCTGTTAACCCCTAACAATATATATTCAACATTTCTGGAACAGACCTGCAGACAAATTTGTCTTGCCTTAGGGTAGGGACATAACAAACAACGCCACAGAACTAGCGCTGTTGAAAGCCTACTATGTTGTCGCCTTGTATCGACTCATTCGGGGCAAAAAAGCTGCACTTGAACAGAGAGAGAACTACAGCCAACTGTCAACTATGCGCATCCTGTACCGCTTTGACTTTTTTGCTCGCTGTTTTGCTTTTATTCTCATGAACTGCCTCATTCACTAATCTGACCAAACAACCAGAGTTT
The DNA here is from genome assembly GCF_024679245.1 of Pseudorasbora parva. Lineage (NCBI taxonomy): Eukaryota > Metazoa > Chordata > Actinopteri > Cypriniformes > Gobionidae > Pseudorasbora > Pseudorasbora parva. The sequence continues at coordinate 36,671,216 of NC_090172.1, forward strand.
TCTCTATTACCAACGGCCCACCACTGATTCTAAATATTTTTATACACCAATATTTACAATTTTAGACATCCTAAAACCACAATAATATTTTACTTTATTCATATAAATTGTTCACAAGTAATATTTCTCTTGACTTGACACTGACAGTCGTTTTCTACACACATCACGTCTCACAAATCATCTCTTCACTGACACCATTGTCTCCTTGGTAACCAGGTAGACTATTTTTTGTAAAAAACGTTACTGTGGGATAAATTGTTGGTTGTCATGGGAATGATGCCACAGCTGAAGGACAGTTGTGTGAACGTTGATGAAATCTTTTTCACACAATAAACAATTAAATGGTTTAAGTTTATTTCACTCCTACTTTAGATTATCAGTTTTACATCTCTACGCTTAAAGGGTTAGTTCACCCCAAAATTTTATGTTTATCTGCTTACCTCCAGTGCATTCAACATGTAGGTGTCTTTGTTTCTTTAGTAGAACACAAATTAAGATTTTTAACGTTGCTGTGCCAGACATAATGCATGTGAATGGGTAACAATTCTATGAGAGCAAAAAGAAAACATGCTTAGACAACATGCACAAAGAGCCCTGTGGCTCATGAAGACACATTGACAACGTAATTGTCCCATAATAGAATAATATACTAATTGACGTTTTAACAATGTGCAATCTGACATTATCGAGTATATCCCTCACACACACACCCAGAGTGTGTGTGTGCGCGCGTACACTATGTGATGTAGTCTTAAAGATTAGACTAGTGCAGGTGAATGCTTTTACTGCATGTATTTTTAATAAATATCACAGGAAGAATCCAGATATCCGCATGATAACAAATATGAGTTTACTAAACAAGAATTTAATAATGACTTGCATTTTAGACACCATATTGCCCATTTTTACTCTATTTCAGATACAACAGATACAAAATCGACATAGATTATTACATAAAGAACAATCCGATGCATGTATCACAGTGTTTATAGCCAGGGCTAATTCGCAACACTTGTCCCTAGTAAGGCTTTTAACAGTTAAGATAATTTCACATTTAGAGAATCTTTTCACGTTTTAAATAATTTCAAATATCAATATTCAATGTTATGTTTAAAACATCAAAACGTTATTTATGCATTACTACAGGTTATTTGTCACCTCTAAGCTCATTAAACAGTAAATGTAAATGCCACTTCAAACGCAGCTTCTGCGCAGATGAAATTTGTTGATACTCATTTAATTTGATTGTAACAGCCCTATTGTGTATTATTATTACAATTGAATTACATTAAATTCATGAAATTAACACAAAAGATGATGCATCCATATAATTAGGTAAACAAATGTTTACCTATATATATATATATATATATATATATATATATATATATATATATATATATATATATATATATAAAGGTAAACATTTGTTGTCACCAGCACCAAGGTAGCATTACAATAACACACTCAGCAAAATATTGTCTAATTATCGTTATCGAGAAAATCCCACATATTTTTTTTAAATATCGCACACCCCTAACTGGCACACCGAAATGAATTGAGTTAAAAATCTTAATTTGTGTTCTACTGAAGAAACAAAGAAACACCTACTTGTTGGATGCACTGGGGGTAAGCAGATAAACATAAAATTTTAATTTTTGGATGAACTATCCCTTTAAATCTCTAGCTTCAATCTGAATACTTTTAAAAGCCTTCAAGCGGCCCTTTCATAACAGAAACATACATTTTACAATAAACGTAAATAGGCTGCACTCATGTATAGTGGCAGATAAGGCCTTCCAAGAGATGCCATATTCATAATACATTATTTTATAATTAATTTTTAATAATTAATTATAACTGGGTTATAAATAATTAACTTTAACTGGGTCTGGGATGAGGGTAAAATGAATGAGTAAATAGAAGGTATTTATAAAAAAAATTAAATGAATGTAAAATGAATGTGGAAGTCATGCTAATCCATTGTAAAGAGATTAAAGTTGAAATGTGAAATGTTATAATAATAATAATAATAATAAATCAACCCCTGAGACAAAATTCTTGTAGTTTAAAGGGACAGTCCTGAACATGTTCATTGCGAGCTTTCTGTTGAATAATGACGTATGTGCAGGTGCTCAAACATTGTGAATCTGTGAAATGTTAAAATTTGCGCAAGCCAACGCAATTTTTTATGTGGGTTGAGGGATCCAGGATAAGCACAAGAAATATCACTTTTATGAACAAACAATGTCTAGAACAGGTGTTCCTAATAATCCTTTAGGTGAGTATATATGATGCATTTTTATATTTAAGCACCTAAAACCATATCAGTTTGACTGAAAATTATTCTCATTATTAGAAGAACTCATTCTACATATGGGGAAAACCAATTGTTTAGTCAATTCAAGAAAGCACATACTTTAAAGCTCTTTTTCTTACTTGTACTTGCTCTTATGAAAAAAAGACATAGTTCTTGTAGTTGTTTAACAATAGCATTTGTTACAATAAGGACATAATCGCAGGTAAAACCATTGATGGATCCTCTTTACAATGCTACAGACAAGTGCTGCGTTCCACTCCACTAATAGACATGCACTTGCAAACTTCCCTAAGCACTTCCCATCGGGAAAATCCCTGCCACCATTTTGAAGTGCGTTCCACTTCATGAAGTGAACAAGGGAAGTTTATATGGACAGACCCTTGCTCCCTCGATTTTGACAGAGGGAGCGAGTCTACTTCATATGTACACATCAGGCAGCTTTATATACTACAATGCAATGCGATTGTGACGTCACCGCATATCGCGTTCAATTTAACCCACCACAAACAACTCTATGATATTTTAAATATTTTTTTAAACATTTAAAACAACCCAAATACACCTATATACATATAGAATGTTGCATTAAACAATTTCGTAAAGGAAAAAAATAATAATAAATACACTCCATAGTGGATTCCAAATGATCAAGGGCTTAGGGCGTTCCAGTTCAGTCGATTGCAAAGGTTCAGCCAGTAGTGGGCACTCATGCAACGTAAGCAATGATGCACATCCGAGAGATGGAGGGAAGTTCGCGAGTGAAGGGCATATTAAAAACGAACTGGAACGCAGCAAATGTTCACTCTTTTCTTTAATTTATGAAATTGTAATATAAATATTTAGTGAAAAATCTATTACCTTAAAGGTCTGTTCACAACAAGAATGAGAACTATAAAGATAACTATAATAACGTCTACACCAGTGGACAATATCATGTTTAAGTGTGTGCCTGTCTGCTGCTTTAAAAGCTAGTTGGATTTTGATTGGCTGTCAATGTTTTTATCATTCATCAGGTGGACAAAATCTTTTTGAAAATTATTCCAACGATATTGTTTCTCTATATCGTTATCGTTATAGCTGTGGTATGAACTCTGCTGTTCATTAATGTTGAGAATTATTTTTAGAACTATATCTTTATCTTTATAGTTATTGTCCTTGGTGTGAACAGACCTTAAAAGATTATCTACCGGTATTATAAATTCATTATACAAACAAGAATTGTTTGTTTTGGTTACTGGTGGAGGGGGTTACCGACCAAATGAATTAGAATGTTGTACCTTATAAAGGGGACACCAAATAAGAAGAGAGCAAAAGTCAAAACACACCAAACTTTACCCTCATTAAAATGGCTTATTTAAGGTTCTTTACAGCTCAGCTTCATTGTACAATGTACAATTTAAGATGCTGCTTAAAATACCTTCAAATAGGCATATGTTCAAGATTAATGCCAATCTGCATTTGCATTTTAGAGTCACAGTAGGTTGCTAAAAGGGATAGTTAACCCAAAAACTTTAAATTCCGTCATCATTTACTTCTCATGCTATTCCAAAACCTGCATGTTTGAGAATGTTTGAAGACTGTGCAAGTCACTCTTACTGTACAATGAATGGGGACCGGAACTTTCAAGTTTCAAAAAGGACACAAAAGCACCGTATACATTTCATAAAACCCTCATTAAAATGGTCTATAAGATTTTTATATCCTTCTGAGATCATACAAAAAATGTGATTTTTAGACCCCCAGTTAGTAGAGTCCTGTGTGGGATGGATTTTTCAGTCCAGCGGGATTCTGTCCCGCTCCCACCACAAATATATTACCTTCTCCCGATCCCACCCACAACATTTATGTCTTGTCCCACTCCTGCCTGCCAAAGCCAACAGGTATAGGTATAAATACATTTTTTCAGTAAATTACATTTATATTAAATATTTTTAAGTAACATGTCACCAAGCCGCAACCTACACATCCCAGCATAAACACTCCCGATAAATGATTTGTTATTGAAGCATCTACATTCACAAATCACTGTTAATATTAAAAGGAAAGCAAGCATTGGTTACTGTATGCGTGATTTGACATAAAAGCGCAAAGAGCGTTCTCTTTAAAATCACAAAAAAGCTGTAACTCATTTCAATTAATCACAATCTCACAAAATTCAATATATTATTATAATCAATGAAGCAGGCTACACAGCACATCGTGTCTACTTTGTTTGTTATAATGAAAGGATTCTCAAGCTTGCAGAATTCAGCACTGAACAAAAACTAAAGTGCTCTGATCGGTAAGATCCTAAATTAAACACATCTGTTTGGCTATTGGATTCAAGAAATCAACAGATATATTTGGGATGGGCTACATTGCTCATAAATGCAAAAACATGTTTTATAGAATACTTTGACGATGTCTAGAGCAACCATGCTTGCGGCTGTAAATTTCTTTCATTTTTATTTCAGTTGTTCTTGTCTCGATTCATTTTATTCTCCCAGCAACCTGCACACAAATGAGTGTCTTACTGCAACCGCACTCTACTATCAAATCACATCCCGTGCTACTCTTTGTTAGTGTCAGGTCCTGTAAGTTTCTAGCCCCAGTCTAGCCTAGAAATCTAGACACACCCTATCGGCAGCAAATCTAATCTGCCGCGAGTGTCGTCTAGCAACTCTGTAAAAGCCAAACTCTGGTCGGGCCAATCACATTGTGTATAGAGTCGGTGGGCGGGGCTTAACAAAATGACAGCCAAGTTGCGCTTGTGTGCTTCTAGTAAACACAGAAACTGGTGAACGGAAGAATTGGAGTTGAGCTTTTCTCTGAGAAAAGAACAAAGAACTAGTCTGACAAGCCAGACCCACATCAAGATGTTTGGTCTGGAAACTCACCATAGACAGGGCTCAATCCGAGGGGCGGGATAAACGGTTGTCTTTCAAACTCCCTCTGCACACGATAGGATAGCGCTACAACCAACCAGAGCAACGAAGGTGAAACAGAGCTTGTTGATACATTAAACATTCAGCTAAACTCCGAACACATCTTCCCTTTTTAAGAATGACTTCAGTGCCATTCTTTGTTCTTTTCTCAGAGAAAAGCTTAACTCCAAGTCTTCCAGAATCGCAGTCAAAGCTGATTCGAAAGACCGCAGTTCGCCAGTTTCTGTGTTAACTAGAAGCACGCAAACGCAACTCAGCCATCGTCATTATGGCCCCGCCCACCGACTCTATACACAATGTGATTGGTCCGGCAAGAGTTAGGGGAATACAGCTCAGAAGGGTATTGAGAGTTGCTAGACGACACTTGCGGGCAGATTAAATTTGCTGCCGCTAGGGTGGGTCTGGCTTGTCAGGCTAGCCCCAGTCCTCATTCACTTTAAAACATTATACTGAAATATTATTAAATGTCACTTCTTGTTCCACAGAAGAGAGAAACTCACATCGTTTTGAAGCAAAAACAGGGTAAGTAAATGATGACAGAATTTTTCATTTTTGGAGGAACTACCCCTTTAATGATGGATATCCCCCAGTGATCGCAGTAGGATGTGAAGCAGCAAGTGAGGAGGCACCTGTGGAGTTTCCTCTCTCTGTGTGAGAGTGGCAGAGCTCCTGACGGAGATGCTCTATGTGCTGACTCTGTTGTAAACATCTCTTCTCCAGTGTCTCCTTCTCCTGAGCCAGAATTTGAGTCTGTTCCCTCAGCTCCTTTACAAGCGCTTGCTGCACCTCTAGTGAACTGGGCAACACTTCACTGGTCTCTGCACCACACAGCCAAACACAGCACATAGCGCAGGGAAAAACACGGCAAATTCACAAAAAAAAATAAAGCACAGCACAGAAATGCAAATACATTACATAAGAATATGACAGACAAAAAGCAAAGTATAAACCAAGATAGCAATACAATACAACACAGCACAAATGTAGCACACCACCAAAAACAGCACAAAATGCAAAGACAGGACAGAGGGGAGATTGACAGGATAGACCAGGGGTCCCCAGACTCAGTCCTGGAGGGCCGCTGTCCTGCAGAGTTTAGCTCCAACCAATCAAGCACACCTGAAACAGCTAATCAATGTCTTACTAGGTCCTATAAAGACATTGATTAGCTGTTTCAGGTGTGTTTGATTGGGGTTGCCGCTAAACTCTGCGGGACAGTGGCCCCTTCAGGACCTAGTTTGGGGACCCCTGCAATAGACAAAGAAATGAAAACGTGACGGAAGAAAAAGGAAAGCGAAGACAGGATTATGTGAAGATGAGACAGATTTTCTTTCTGAGACTGACTATAGCCTAATTATTCCACTTGACATGAAAATAGTACAACCATATAGTGTGTATGACAATCTGTTTAAAGCCATATAGTGTGTATGACAATCTGTTTAAAGCCATATAGTGTGTATGACAATCTGTTTAAAGCCATATAGTGTGTATGACAATCTGTCCAAAAACACTTTCATGAGTCTGCCGCTATATAGTCTGTTGAGATTATGCAATACATTTATTCTATTAGCGGTAGCTGAACTTAATGTCAGCCTAATCACATTAGCACTGAATAAAAAAAATCCACACTGTGTGATCCTATATCTTCATGAAAATAAGCAGCATAAACAATACATTAGAAACAAGCAAGCTTATTATAGTTAAATAATTTGCATATCTAATGAGATCTAGATCTTCTTTCATTAGTCTTTTGTGCTCTAGTCTTTACCTGTCATTTTTCAAACATGTCCAAACTATTGAGATGAGTCTGGTTCAATACAGTTACCGCCAGTTTCACAGACAATACTTAAAGGGATAATTCACCGATAGGGGTGCTCATATTGAACGTTTAATAACCGTTAACAGTTATTAAGAATTTTGACTGATTAACACTATCAGATTAATGGTTTAAAGGTTTTTTTTTTTTTTTTTTTTTTTTTTTACACATTTGTTTGTTTGCTGCATGGTAAAAAACTGTAGGCTATTTGTTAAAGGGTTACTTCAGTGATTAGCATATGGCTTTGTATCAGTAGAAACCCTGGAGTATATTCAAATGATTGTGCTTTCCCCCCTCATAACCCCCTGAGACAAGAGATTTATGCATTTTATTTTTCTGGAAAAATTCCTCCTATGATACAAATTGATGATATTTGCATCATAGGAGGAATGTTTGGCCAAAGACTAAACACTACAGCTAGCAGAGGGAGCCATTTCCGCATGTTTTGAACCCGCGCATGCGGGATGGAGAGATAACACTCAGAGCTCAGCTCGCAGTTACAGACACTCATTTAAACGGAGCTATGGTGAGCAATGTAAGTCTTTTAACGTCTCAAATTAATTTCTATGAAAGTTAAGCTTGCAAAGGCATGAACTGAAACACGCCAGACTGAACTCGCGTTGTGAATGTATGCCGCGAGTGTAGTCGCGATTACCTCAGCTCTCATCACGAGAGCTCATCAGCTCATTTATCTCACTCCTACAGTTAGTGCTCAGTGCTGACACTCGCGCGGTGACTCACTCTTTATATTGAACGGACACGTTCAGTTTTTAATTGTAGTGTCTACTCCAACTCAGTCACAGTAATCCAGTAGGTGGATTTGGGAGTGGCCTCACAGGGCAGCGAAGCATTCTGGGAATTGTAGTCTTTCATCCTCCTGAGACAAAAATACATTTTCTGTCTTTTCTCAGTCTAGAAGGCACCAAATTCAAAAATAATTTCACATTTCTACTACATTGATGACCCACTTTAAATACAGATTCCTCTTCCCAGTGCTGAAGTACCCCTTTAACTTACGGGGCGCGTCAACACATGCAACCGTGCCGACACAGACATATTTTGCAAAATGAAGCAATAGGAAAGAAGCAGCATAGTAAAATAAGCTATGCGGTATTACAATACAGGAGTAGTGCAAGCTCCTGACTGGTGGAGGAAAGCAAACGAAAGTTGCTTGTATTCCCCAGCACCAGGCAGTGCCATATGAAGCCTTGTTTAATGCTTTTCGTAGTGTGGTTTTGTCCGACAGCTTATCAAAAATCTCGGCCCGAGTCCAACTGGAGCCTGTGTTTTTTTTGTTTTTTTTAGGAGATTGATTCAGTGGGAGTTCAGTAGGAGGTTACCACATTATATTCCGTTTTATTTATAATTAATTTGAATGTGTTTAACAAATCATTTAATGTAAGAAATGTCTTACCGTGCGTTCACACCGCCGCCGACGAGAGCGTCAAAATTCGCTCTTGCCGCCCTGCCAACGACGCTGTAGAAAGCTTTGTGGATGTGCTGCCGCTCTGACATAGATTGAATGTTTTTTTCTTTTTTAAACTGTATTTAAAGAGGCCGCAAATCAAACAAGCATTTTGATGGATAGACTGACCACAAGTAGGGTATAAATGAACCTCCTGAAATCGTTTAAATGTGAAAGTAAGAATAAATTGCATACTCGCTGAAAAACGAGTGTTCTGGCCCCTGTAAAATAGTGTTCCGCGACTTCTTAACAAATTACACATCACTATGAATGATCTTGTCATAAATGATAGGGAAACCCGCACAGCAATGATCAACTTCTCTTACATTTTGCTTAGGAACTAATGGCGTCGGAAACAACCTTTACAGGCCTGCGTTCTCTGGATTTCTCTCAAGCGGAGCACTTCTACATTCTGACTGGTTGCTGCCGAACCGCGTCATAGCTCATTACCATAAAGTTGAGCTGATTTCAACTCTCCTCGATGCCCAAATCGTCCAAGACGCGCCCCGCCGCTCTCACCGGAGCTCACCGCCCGGCTCCCATTGAAAATGAATGACTTCCGGCCACCTTGCCGCTCTCGCCGCCGGCGGTGTGAACTAGGGATGTCAACGATTAATCGATGATCGATTAATTGTCGATAAGACATTTGATCGATAAGGCTTATCGATCATCGATTAAGCAGGGTCATGCGCGTGCGTGCGGCTCAACCGCGAAACGGGAGGAAAAATGATGCGAGTGTGCCCGAGTTCTGTTTAGGACCATTTTACAGCTGGAGTTACCTACACCTTCATCATGACTGCAAGTTTGCATGTGCATTCGCAGCCTTTTGTTTTGGGCAAATGTAAGTTGTAATATTGTGTTTATTTTGTGCAGGCCTATAGCTGATTATCTCATAAGGATGCATTTGTTTAATAATTAACGTTAGAGGCGAGCGCGGTAGTCAAAGCGTGGCGGTAATCAGCTTCAGCTCCAACAATAATGACTAGGATTGGCACTGTCATATTACACAACATTAATGAAAACACTATTGTAATAAAACATTGTGATTGTTAAGTATTTGGGTTTATTTGCCGTGTGTTTCATTACGTTGATCCAGGAAGAGCGCGTGCACAACATGAGTCACGCACTCTGACTCGCGCATGTAACTTAGTTCAAGTTCACTTGTGCATTCGCATCAGATTGTGCTGAAGTAATTTTTAATATTAAATGTATTTTGTAACGTTATATATGTGATCAATCATATAGGATGCGTTTCTTTTAGTAAAACGCACTAGCAATTGTCTTCAGTCAGGGATGGCTAGGTTTTCATTCAGTGCTTCGGCTTTAGCGCATACAGAGCAATGCATAATAACGATGATTGGGACAGTCATATTATATAACAGAAATGAGAACACTATTTTAATAAATGGTTGTAAAGTCATTGGGTTTAGGTGCCGTGTTCAGAGCATTGTTCCAGGAAGAGCGCGTCTCCCATTCTGCATATGAATATCAGCAACTCAATTCAAGTTCACTTGTGCATTCGCATCATTTTGTGAAGATATATAATTTGTAATATTTTGTTAACTTTATATAAATCTGATTAATCTCATATAGGAAGCTTTTTGTTGAGTTAAATAACGTGCTAGCAAGCTCAGTGTAACTTACCAGTGTTGATCCAGCGCATCTGCTTCAGCTCGCGCAGTTCAAACAGCAACGCGCGACTAATAATAACTATGATTGGGACTGTCACATTACATAACATTAATGAAAACAATATTTTAATAAATCGTTTTGAATTAATTGGGTTTAGGTGACGTTTCAGCATGTTGTTCTTGGAAGTGCGTCCACACATTCTGAATAACAGATCTGAGGCGGCATTCGTGTTGTATTAGGCCTACGGGTTATATTTGGTTATCAAATAAGTAATTTAATTAAATTATAAATAACATCGACTAATTTTACAATCCCATAGCCCTTTGTTTAGATAAAAAAAAATCCTTCTCATTCATTTGGTGAGGAACATGCATTTTGAGCAGAATTGCACATCCTGTCGGCTATAAGCCACTGCTGTAGACGCATATTTCAGTATTATGGTTAACGATTAATCGATTAATTGATCGTTAATTTAAACGATGATCGATCATGGGAATTTGTGAAAATTGACATCCCTAGTGTGAACGCACAGTTAGATTATTGGCACCACAAAAAACGAAACAATGTGACAGCAATGGGCAGAAACATATAAGTTACAGCTAAAATCCATCGAGCATATGAACTTGTTGCCCAAAACACATCAACAAGAAAGAATGAAGCCAGCTACCCTGTAAAACAACTGCAATCATGTGATAGAAAATTACTCTATTGATCACTATCATCATCCCCGCGATCCTCAATTACAAATTTATTGCCGAATTCCTCCTCCTCGTCGCTCTCCTCCACTTCTCCCTCTCCGGCCTCCGCTGATTCTGCCTGCCTTGCTTGCACTAACAGTTCCCACCCAGATGCGCACGGCTCTCCCTCTTTGAAACAATGGATAAGGTGGCCCTCTTGCACTCTTTTTGGATCAACCGAGAAATATCTTGCCGCTGCTTCTCCTGAAAGTTTTTCTTCCTTTTGTCTCCATGGTGGTATTGAGAGAATTAAGAAAAACTGAAGACTAAAAGAAAGTTTGTTAACCTCTTTGTTATGTTGCCATAGTGATGAGTCGAAATCTAATCAAGACATAGAACAGATGATCTATGTTTAAAAAAGCAGATTACAATATCTAAAAAACTATTTGAGGCCGACCTTTATTTACCCAAACCTGTCATCACACCAGGCGTTTAAAGAGACAGGCGTCTATTTGGAACTCGGCTATTATTTGAAGTTTTACGATATTATTGTATTTTTATGCTTTACTAATGTGAAAAACTTACATACAGCACCTTTAATATCACTCTGTAATACACCTAGGATGGCTTGACTGTGAGTAAAATGGGCTAATTTTCATTTTTGGGTGAACAATCCCTTTACAGGGTATATGCAGGAATCCTTAAGTTAATTTCAAGACCTTTTTAAGACTTTTTAAAGACCTTCTCAAAATATTTTAAGACCTCATCGCACCAAGTTCTAATCGGCAACAAACCTTTAATAAACAGTTGTAGTCGAATGTAGACTTAAAATCTCCATCGTAGGCCAGTTTTGTATCGTTTATATTGCATATCTGTTTCGCGACGTATGGAGGGCGACACATTACCTAACTGCACATTTAGCAAAATACATGACGTCACCCGTAGACAGCGCTCGCCAGGGATGGAAATTAACTTTTTTCAAAGTCTTCCACTCAATATTTTTACCAGCCACTTTTTTGTTTTTAACTGACAATGTGTAACTGCATGTGAAAATTAATACTACAAGCTCTACAATACTTAAGCAGTTTATTTAATCTCAAGTCTCAATGAAATACTGACATTTTCACGATGATTTGTGGTCTTTTATGGCTTCCAGTTTTATGGTTTTTAGTCCCATGAATGAAACTATTCGCTCTGGCATCTTTGAAGCGTGTTGACAACATACTGAGCAGAACATTGTCAGTAGGGATGCACCGAAATCACAATTCTTGGCCGAAACCAAAAAAGAAGAAACCAAAGCCGAAAACCGAAGAAAAAAAAAATTCAAACTAAAATGTTTAACTCGACCTCACTCATGTGTACATTAAATAATAATGCACAGGCCTACTGGCCTGCAGAAAGGATTGAATAAAGTAATCAAATGTAAAATAACTGCATATTTAACTGTTTATATGAAAGATTAATCCTTATTAAACTTACAAAAGCTATTCAATCAAGAGCATTGTTTAATGTCAAACTAAATATAAGGACATCACTCCGGCAGCAGTAAAGGCTACTGCGCCTTTAAGACCTGATGCAGGGATATGCTCGTCTTTCTATTAAGGCATATTCAGACTGTCTGCTAGGATACTCATCAAGATGGACATGTTGACATACTTCTTGTGTGAGTTTGTCCGTTTTAACCGCAAGACTTGAAAGAGAACTCAATATTTGCGCGCTGTGAGACGAGTGCGCGCTCTCGGATGATGCACAGCGTCAGATCTTCTCTCAGCGCGCGCGAGTCTCACAGCGCGTCTTCACGCGAGTGATGACGGAGAAAACGACTGGTTATATGCGCACATACGGCAGCACTCGCATGCAGTGCCGTTTCTGGGCATAGGCAAACTAGGCGGTCGCCTAGGGCGCCAACAGCTGGGGGGCGCCAGTGAGCCCCCGCCCCAACAAGATTTTTTAGTTATTTCATATATATTTTATTATTAATATTTCGTACTTTTGCTATTTCAAGGCATTATGATTAGTTGCGATTATTGGAGTGAAGTCGCCATGGTGATAGTGGCGCTGCTGTAATGAAATGAGATCATGTAGAGGACGGCAGGGAACATCGTCATTCGTGGCGTTGTAACGCTTGTGTCAGAGTGAATTTTTTTTAACTGGAGTGGATGCAAACATGGAGGCAATTAACATCAAACAGATCGCACTTTATTCGCCGCCGAACTCTCATCACAAACTCCCTTTCCGTCCACAGCATTACTTAATAAAACAAAATAACTGACTGTTAGCAACAGAAAAGAGAAAATAATCCCCACACATGGGAACTCAGTGCGCACATACACAAAATGCAGACTTCGTTTGCAGGGAGCGTGCGCAACTCTTAAAGGGGCCACACTATATTTCTACTCGTTACAGCGTGCTTTAGTTTCATCATCATGAAAAGGTCAAAGCCATCAGGGGCTCAGTATTGTAAATAGAAAAAAGAGGAAATATATAAAAAGAAAGCGAAATATACAGGTATGTTAGCCTACTTGGTTACTTGTTCTCTACTAAGCTGGTCGCTCTATCATAACGTTGAGCAAAACAATACACTGAATATTAGCACTGGAAGGACCACACGCCATGCTCATTTCAGGTGCAGAACATTATAGCAGTTAATTTGAATAATTTATTTTTTTACATCAGAGATAGCTGTTTAGTGCTGTTAAGTTATGAACTTATGCATCAGCCCCCCCTAAAAAATTATGTGATTAACCTTTAAAACATATGAAACTGGCGCGAGGCTTCGGCTACGGCTTCGTCCCGTCTTTTAGTCTTTGTGTCACTGTGTTCTTCAATCCGCAGCGGCGCCGAGTGACATGGTTTTCAAGCTATTGTTATCTAATTTTTTGGCTTTCAGAACATCTTAAAATACACACATGTAGATCATAGAAATCAAAATTTTCTCGGGGGAGCATGCCCCCGAACCCCCCAACATCTGTGATCTCAGTGATAATAAACCTAGCTACATTATTCGATTAATGCATGTACAATATGCCCATGAAATAAGGAAGTCATATTTACTTAATAAGTTGTAGGCCTAGTTTAAAAAAAAAAAAAAGGGGGGGGGGGGGGGGGTGCAACATATGAATCTCGCCTAGGGTGCCAGAAAGGCTAGAAACGGCCCTGCTCGCATGCATTGAACAAAGTTTACAAAGAGGTGAAACAGCTCGGTAGGTGAAGCGAGTTTACCCGCCACAACTCTAAATCAGCCGCATTTGGCAGGTGGCGGGTGCTAATTTCCACCTCTGCCGCGCGCGCTCCGAGCCGATCTCAGACTGAGCGCCCCGTTGTTTTTTAATACTTATGGGGATGAAAATAAATATATTCATAAATACTTTTTGTAGTCAAACTCTTTTGACAAAGCTCGAACAAAATACTTTCAAAATTTAAGACTTTATAAAGCCGTGATAAGACTTTTTAATACTTTATAAGGGTCTTAATTTTCCCAAAATTGATTTATCACCTTTTAAGACTTTTCAAGACCCCGCGGATACCCTGCTTTAAGCCTAGTCCCAGACTAAAATGCATGTTTGAGCTGTTTCAACTGAAAGCAACTTGCACTGACATATCTTCAAATATGTCAGATCCATTGTTTTGTCTCAAGGTGCACACCAGTTAAGTTTTCTTCTAGGGCATGTTTATAAAGCTACTTAAATGTCCTAATTGAACTAAGGCCTAACTCTGGTTTAATCTAAGCAATGTCTGTGAAACCAGGGCTGAATCATTTATTAAACACTGAATTTAAGCAACAAGCCAATTCGGGCCATGCGTTCCAGTAACTTTAACATGATTAAGGAGATTTTAGCAGCAAAATTAATAATTAGAAGGAGAAAAGAGCAGGAAATGTCAGATGTCAAAGAGTATAGTTCAAGCCCCTCACCTGGACTGATGTCTCTCTCTTTCCCTCTCAGTGGACTCGTCTTTATCCGTGAGGTCTTCCTTTTCGAAGTATTCAGTGATCTGTGAGACTGAGAGCTCCAATCATCATTAAGCTCTGATAAGAACAATATGAAAAAAATGCAAGTGAATAAGTAAATACATTTTTCTTACAGTAAATGTAGGTGGACCATAATCTAAATAAAAAACAAATTCTACATACACTATCATTCAAAAGTTTGAGATCATACGTTTTTTAAAGAAGTCACTTTTGTTCACAAAGGGTACATTCATTTGATTAAAAATACAGTAAAGACCGTACAATTTAAAATAACTTTTATATTTTTAAAATGTTACTTTTTTCTGTGATGGCAAAGCTGAATTTTCAATAGTCAAGTCTTCAGTGCCCTTCAGAAAACAATATAAACATATTAGATCTATTAAATCTACCAATATTGATCTAATCAAAAGCCAGAGAGAACAGATGAGATTTAAAGGTCCCGTTCTTTGCGTGTTTTCGAAGCTTTGATTATGTTTACAGTCTGCAATATAACATGAGTTCATGTTTCACGTGTAAAAACACAGTATTTTTCACACAATTTACTTATCTGTACAGCGCTGTTTGCTCTGTCCTAAAAATGCCCTGCTCTGGCCTGATGATTTTCTTGTTCTATGAGGTCCTTCCTTCAGAAAAACGTAACGAGTTCTGATTGGGCCAGTGCTTCCTGTGTTGTGATTGGACAGCAGCTTAGCGCACTTTGGGAAGGAAAGGTCCCGCCTCTTACCATAACGGGGAGATGCAAGCGCTGAATGTGCGCTCTTCTCCACGTGGGAGCTATGCGTGGGAGAGCAACAAGATCACGCCCCCTATTTTGCGTGTACTTTTGGGCGGAGGGTTAGTCAACAAACGGTTCTAGTGACGTCATTCCTGAAGAAAGTGCAGGGGTGTAGTCCAAACCAGCCGTTCGCTGTAGGCTTTGAAAGGGAACTTCTGTTAAAAAAAATATCTCGCTTGGCATTGAACCTTGAGCTTTATAATTTTACAGGTATTATTTATGCTCTAACAGCAACATTACACACTAACTAAAGTTTGAAAGATGGAATAGCGAAGAACGGGACCTCTAAGAGCCGATTTAAAGCTGGCTAATGAAGGAGCAGACCTCACATTATAGGGGAGACTGTTGAAAGTTTAGGTGCTGCAAGGAGAGAAGGCTCTTAATTTTACATCGAGAACATGGGACAGTCAAAAGAAGCTAATTACAAGAAGTTCTTTGGGGAGTGTAAGGAATCAGAAGTTCACTTATGTATTTTGGTGCAACACCAGGTCAAGCCATGTACACAAATACTGCAACTTTAAAATCGATTCTGAACTTAATAGTAAGCAAATGTAAAGTTAAAATGCATACCTGCAAACTGACAAGTGGTGAAAAAGTTCACGTTTCCTAATTAAGTACTTTTAGCGGGATCTGGGGGCATTGCCTCCCAGTAGAAAATCGTTGTGTTTTTAACATGTAAACGAAGCATTTTGGTGCACTCTGACAAGAAAATAAAGGTGGGTCTAAAAAGTAACATTTGCTTCAAGTAAAAAACATTTACACTATAGCACTGGGCATTGTCACAAATTTCACAATTTGAGAGGGTAAATTCTGATAGGCTGACTTAACAACCTCTCACAAGACTCCCTGCATTACTCTACAGCAGACAAGGAAATATACATGGTGGAAATATACATGGAAAATCAAATTTAACACTGTTATAAAGTCTTTGACATTTATTTCCAATTTCAAATCTCTACCATTTGGCAAAAAAACAAACTATCTTATTTTTTACTAAATTAATATCAAATTGTATCGATAATAGTTCTTCTTACTGATCTTTAAGTTATTTTTAAGTTATTTATGGTCTCCATGGTTACACAGTTTCGGAAATAAAAATGGACAGACTTTTCCCCTAATTAATTAATGAAGTGTGAACAAATATGGCCTCAGAATATTTAAAAAGTTGAAGCCATCAAATAAACATAGAAATGCAATGTAAAGACAGTAAAATAATAATAAATATACTTCATATCCTTGAATTTATAAATATATTAAAAAAAACAACAACAACAAAAACATTTACGAAATATGTTCTTTGAAAAATAATAATAATTTGATTGTGCTAAAAAGATTGGATTACTCATTTTACATACTATTTAGGATGTATATTGTGCACATTGGAATGCAGGCTTGTTCTTCCTCATTGCAAAAATAAATATAAAAAAATAAAAATAAAATTGTTATGTGGGTAACAATTGCAAATATAACATTAAGTGAAGATCTTGGGTTTGACCCCATACACTACTTTGTGGGTTACACACCCAAGATTTTCACTTATTGTTATATTTGCATATGTATTTAGCAGAATTTAGCAGTCTCATATCTGATTGGCTGGAATTATGTCATATTGTAACGTTGAGCTTGAGTTCTGTTGATCAGCCTCATCTGTTACTCGATCAAATCGTTGATGTTAAAATGTTACTGTCAAGTTCTGTTTGTGAAAAATATACAAAAAATGTTTGTATATTTTTCACAAACAGAAC
This sequence comes from Pseudorasbora parva, assembly GCF_024679245.1. Taxonomy (NCBI): domain Eukaryota; kingdom Metazoa; phylum Chordata; class Actinopteri; order Cypriniformes; family Gobionidae; genus Pseudorasbora; species Pseudorasbora parva. The sequence continues at coordinate 36,688,540 of NC_090172.1, forward strand.
ATAGCATTGGAGGTTCGGCATATGTATTTTGGTAGCTACTGTCATGATGTTTTTAAAACGTTTTATTCCAACGTTCAGATTATGTTATTTTAACACCTGAATAAAACGTCTACCAAAGGTTGTAGTTTGGTCTAGTTTTGTTTTCGTAGTAGACAAACGTGATATTTACGTTTTTTTGACTACTTAAAGAAAACCTCCCAGGTTGGTATTTTCACAACATTGTACTACAACATTACCTAATTGCAACCAAAATACAACGTTGTGAAAGTTGTAAAAACGTTTTGTGTTTGCTGGGGAGCAAACGAGCCATCGAGCAGTCAGAACGGGTTTCATAGCGCAAGCAAACGAGACGTTGCACATATGAAATATAACGTTAGCGAACATCCAAATAAGCTTATTTGAAATGCAAAATTGATTTTCGTTCGCTCTAAATACTTTCTTATTTGCGAGACAAACATTTCTCGGCAAAACTTGCCCTTTTGCGCGCTCAAAATATGATCTTGCGCGTGCAGAATTGTGGCAGAATAGTGACCCCATACTTTTGTAACATGACTGAAGCACGATGTTGTGATGCTTCCCCTCATTTGTGCGTTTATGGGCTTTCCTTAAGTTTACCACTATGGCCATGATTTTGAGCCAGCGAGGAATGAAAAACAAACGACCCGCGAGAGACTTCCCCCAGTCTCCATGTGCTCTACTTGTATTGGATAATCGCGTCACTTTCAACGGATTCATTTTTCATAAAGATGGGAATCGGTCAGCTTTTTTGATGCGCAGCATTTTTTCAAATGCTGCCTTCTCGAAATGCTATGCAGGCGCATTAAAGTCGCAGTCTATAGGAAAATAGCACATTTCCAATTATTATTGTGAAGTTAACAATGCATTCAACTTTACCCACCCATCCCCCCCGAAAGAAAAGTCATCGGCTCTACAGAAAATCACATAAATTACATATTTTTATTCAAAATGGCGAATTTTGCCAAAAAGTGACTAGTTTGCAGGTATGTGCAGGTAAGAAGTCTCGTTGCAGCATTCTGAATAATTTGCTGGTGAGAGATTGAAGTTTGAGGCAGGCCAGTGAGGCCACAGTACAGAGGATTACAGCAGTCCAGACGTGATGTTATGAAGGCGTGGATTACAGTCTCTAAATCTTTTGGAGATAAAAACTCTTAATTTCACCACACAAAAAAAAAAACAGAACCAAAAACCCAGAAGTTTTTATAAGCTGTTGACCCAAAAAACAAGCGTTTAAAGACATAAAAGTGCATACATGCAATAGAGACAGAGCGTGATGTTATATTAAACTGAAAACTACACCCACTGGAGGGGGAACATAGTCAGCGAAAGGAAATATAATATATAAAACTGACATGTGGATATTTGACCAAAATGTTTACTGCACACATAGGCATACTGAGTGTCAGGATCTCAAAATTGACCCATTCACGTCTTATTGCCTGTATCCACTTTTCTCCTTAAACACTCGTTTTTTTTTTTAAGTTTTTTTTTTTTTGGGGGGGGGGGGGGGGGGTCGACAGCTTAGTTATGTGTTTTTGAGCTTGTTTGCTGTTCACCTTGTAGACAAGAGGCAAGGTGCCCGCTTTGCGCAATACAAAGTCAATGGAGAGCGTTGGATTGTTTCCCCCGCCCAGTGTGGGAATAGCCTAAATACACTCTGTCTCTATTACAGTTCATCATCATGAAAGTTTAATGTTTACATGTATTTTAAAGCCATACAAGTCTAAACTATTGATACATGGTTTTCTGAGCACTCAGATCCTAAGCACATGCACAGAAAGCTGGATGTCAGACGGCGCGTCCCTTGTGTATTAAACTAAGTTCTCTTTCATGTCCTATTGCACTTAAACTGTTAAATACACACAAGGTTAAGTAAAAAGTTCACATAAACACAGTCGCTTATGTCTGTGAACAAAAAACAGCAGGGGCAGAAATTGCATGCGTATATTAGATTTGTGTATTAAACTGGAAGCAGTGTACATACAGTGCCTACTCATAAATATGCTGTTAATTTGAATCAAACAACAGAAGAAAAACAGAAAAATAACTCACTGCTCTTGATTGAATAACTTTAGAAGCTTTAATAAGAATATATTTCTTACTTGAATGCTGCTGTTAAATGCTTTGGCAGTCTGGACAGTAGTGTATATATTTTATTTTTTGGTCAAGGAATTCTCAGGCATATTCATATATTTACTGAACAGAAATATAATAGCCCGGTCCACAGATAAGGGCTCTTCATGCTTTTCACAATAGTTAACCCTGGGTCATCCTAAACCCAGAGTGAATGGAACACTGGGTTATCTTGCTTCACATAGCTCATAATTTACCTGGGGTCAATAATCCTTTGTTCATAAACTGCCTTTTTACACTGTACACTCCTAAAACCTTCGGTTAACAGTCAAATATTTGCATGTGCATTGTCAGTGTCATTGATCGGATGAACAACACATGACCTGTCCTGTTTATATAAAGGCTCTAGCATTGCGCATCTATGGAGGACCAACCCTGCACAAATTAAAAATAAATAAATGAATGAATGAATGAATAAGTAAATAAATGTATAAATAAATAAATATACACATATGTAAATTAATAAAAACATAAATAGATAAGTAAATGTGATAATAGGAAAATAAATAACAGAATAAAAGACTTGATAAAATAAATAAGATTCATTTTTAATCAAATACAATCTTGTATTATCTTTCCCTTAATTTATTATTTTCTGCTTTTATAAAAAATTAAAATATCTTTTTAAATTTTATTTATTTGTTCATTAAATTTAACATTTATTTTTATATTTATGCGTTCATTTATTTTTTACATTTATTTTTCCCTCATGTATTTATTTTTACTTTTATTGATCGATTGATTCATTTCTTTTTTCGTGTGCAACATAGAAATGAGGAGGGCGGTCCTTGTGTAGCTTCAGCACATCATTGGCTAAGAGCTCACCACAGCTTATGAAGCTCACGCACGCAGAATCAGACCAGCTGAGGAGAGTTGTCAGTAAATGACGGCCGCATAGTTCTTTCACTAAACAAACTTATCGATGTTTCCAGCAGTTTGACCCATTGAGAGATACGTTTCAATGGTACTTATCAGAAGAAAGTGCGATGGTCGTCCCACCTTACTACCATCTGACTCACGGGTTTTGAATGTGCTGGGACATACAGTGTTTTGCTAGCCTAGAAATCTAGACGCACCCTAGCGGCAGCAAATTTAATCTGCCCGCAAGTGTCGTCTAGGAACTCTCAATACCCTTCTGAGCTGTATTCCTGGAAGGGCCAATCACATTGTGTATAGAGTCGGCGGGCGGGGCCATAATGACGACGGTGGAGTTGCGTTTGTGTGCTTAGTAAACACAGAAACTGGCGAACTGCGGTCTTTCGAATCAGCTCTGACCGCGACTCTGGAAGACTTGGAGTTAAGCTTTTCTCTGAGAAAAGAACAAAGAACGGCACTGAAGTCATTCTTAAAAAGGGAAGATGTGTTTGGAGTTTAGCCGAGGACCGCCCTCCTCATTTACATGTTGCACACGAAAAAGAAAAAGAAATGAATCGATCAATAAATACATGAGGGAAAAATAAATGTAAAAAATAAATGAACGCATAAATATAAAAATAAATGTAAAAATAAATATCAAAATAAATGTTAAATTTAATTAACAAATAAATAAAAGTTAAAAAGATATATTTTTATAAAAGCAGAAAATAATAAATTAAGGGAAAGATAATACAAAATTGTATTTGATTAAAAATTAATCATATTTATTTTATCAAGTCGTTTATTCTGTTATTTATTTTCCTATTATCACATTTATTTATCTATTTATGTTTTTATTAATTTACATATGTGTATATTTATTTATTTAGTCATTTATTTACTTATTCATTCATTCATTTATTTATTTTTAATTTGTGCAGGGTTGGTCCTCCATACGCATCCTCATTATTATACATTGCCAACTATAACCACAAGATTATAATGACTTTTTACTTGGACTTTTCAGACTATAAAGAATTAAACTTTTCTTCACTCCAACTGTCGCATTTTCGGTCACCATTTTAATTTTCCCCTCAAACGCTGAAACATAACCTACTGTTTTTACAACATGCTGTGTTTCAGTGACTATACATGGCATGTGAATAAGAGGCATGTAATTGACTGTTTATTGCTAAGCATCTATCCGTAACATTCTAACGCTGATTTGTTTCTCATTGCACACGCTTGTCACTGCAATGTAGAGTTAGCACTGCATAAGTTTCATAGCCTCGGGTCACATTATAAGTGTGAAATGTTTCTTCTTCACACGGGGTTAAAATTGGGGTTTAGAACAATGACAACCTGGGGTTAAGCACTGTGTGAAAAGCCCTATAGGCCTTTATCACAGTCTGCGTCATCACATCCAACTCTGATTAGTAGCATAAAAAAAATTCTGCCTGCATTATTGTCAATAGATAGCCTGGATGCCAGTCGAACTTAGTCACGCCCACAATTTTTTAGGTCGGCCAGTTCGGTCTGGCCTTGCTCCATAGAGGAGTAATTATCTCCGAACATAAATTGTTCGGACCAATGAAATCATCAGGGCGGGCTTTAGACGATGACGGACAGATGATCAACAGTAACGTAATCATGCACGTCATCGAAGGGGCTTGGATTATATTTGTTTGAATCCTAAACGGAATCCTAAAGAGCTTCCTTGTGTATGCATTCACCATCACAATTTCTCTCAGAAATGATGATCATGTTGAATAAGTACTCTGTGTATCATTAAATAATTTTATTTTTTACAACACCGGCAAAGATTGTGTATTACAGCCTGATTTCAGCATGCGTGCAAACGGGATTGCCAAGTTTTTACAACAAAACCCGCCAACTACTAGGGGGGTTCTCCGGGGGGAAAATGGCGTTTGGGGGTAAAATGTGTGTTATTTTGGCAAGGTTGCCTGCTAAAATTCAAACTCATGGGTCTATATATCACATAATAGTCGCTTCAACCTGCAGACATAGAAAACATGCGAAAAAAACGCGGACTTGGCAACACAGTGCAGTTGAACTATGTTGACATTTGACATGGTGTCACTTCGTTGCTCTGATTGGTTGTAGGTCTATCCAATTGAGGTCTTTCCTGGTTCGGTTGAAACATACCCCATAATCACAGCCCAATAGAGCAGTTTCAGACTCATATTCTGACTAGAATTGAGTGAATAGGCTAGTATAATTCAGGCTAGTGAATAGTAATATTCAGGCTAGTGAATAGACGGACACCAGTTTTGAGAAGAAAATTCAACTAATTTAGTTCAGTATATTTTTATAAAAAAATAAATATAAATATTTAAAATGGTTTAATTAGACTTGCATAATACCCTACTGTGTATGTCATTTTTCATTTTAATGTGTAGCCTGACATTATCTGAGAGACGCTATTGTCAGCGCTGCCGGTGCTGCCAGTCATGAGATTAACGAGCAGCACACAGCTCAAGTTACTGCCAGAGGAATAATGTTATTTTTAAAATCAATTTGTTTATTTTGCAATATTTATTATGATTAACCACCCATTTTTGTCTACAGTATAATGCTATCCAATCATTGCACTAAAGCATGGAGGATATAACTCATTTAAGATTTATAAAAAATGTCCTTTATTTAAACAACTTGAAATTGATCTATTTATTAATGATTGCATTGTAAAGTAAGTGTATCATTTTTTTAAACTTTTCCCCAAACCTTTAATCCTCCCAAAATAGGATTTAGTTGTCTAAAAATTCTAATGATGTTTAAAGTGATGTTGTTTGTATTGTATTATTGAAGTTCTGTGATAAAATAAGGTGAACAGACTCTAGACTACATACAGTATGGCTTGCTGTCCCCTTTAAATCACAAAATATGCATCAGAATATTATGACACCTTTTTTCTTTGTTTCACAATACTCAATTAATGATTGTAAACGGAGGTTGGTGTCTTTAGATATCTGGGATCTATAAGTATCTGGGATCTGTTCTTCTTACGTCGCTAACTCAGTTAGCTGGATTTGATTGTTGACAAGTTGACATAATGTTGGATTGTTTGGTCCTTCAACGCTCATCCTGGACTTGCTGTCATAGCCACAGGTCCATAAACTTAAAGCTGCAGTCCATAACTTTTTGCACTCTTGTGGTTAATAAACAGAACTGCATGCATCTAGCGGAAGAACATTGCAGCCGGAGCTGCTTCTCTCTGTTTATGTCTATGGCGGATCACGCAGGGACTGTGCTCCTCCGCAGGATATATATATATATATATATATATATATATATATATATATATATATATATATATATATATATATATATATATATATATATATATATATATATATATATATATATATATATAGCCTACATTTAAAAATAATAAAATATCCATTTTCAACTGCCATTTCATAAGCATGCGTGTTTATTTTCTGCCTGTGAAATATTGAAATAATTATACGTAGATAATGGTAATCTTAACAATATAATAAAATGAAATATTTGTTTAAAAAATATTTGTTTTATTGCCTATTGCCCCGCAAAGATGCGTCATGGCGGTCTGCGCTTTAAGATGAATGTAGGACACGAGCTGAATAGACACCGTCTCGAATATCTTTGTCTTCATGTTTTCTCCTGATGTTGCAAAGCAACACTTGTTGTAAAACGTCTGAAGAGCGAACTTTATCTTCCACAAGGTCAAGACTTTTAGGCTATGTTTGATTATGCACTGCTAGAGAAAAAGAAAGCAAAATTGCTGCGTGTGAACTGCGCTATTCAAATAAACTTGACACCCCTCAAGTCTAATAACAAGCACAAACTGTTTTAAATAAAATTTCTACCCAATCTGGATTAATTGGCAGGTGTGATCTCACCACAGTGTACAGGATTAAAACAGAACTCCAAGCTTCTCTGTATCAGGACAGGCCACTCTGGGGGGCCATGACAAAGTTTTTCTACTTTATCACAGTAAAAAATGTGAATGGGTATAAAAAAGACTTTAGCAAACAAAAGGAATAAACGTTTAATTCCCTGCGAAAATGAGTGCGACGCGAGTGAAGATTTGGGAAAAGAAACGAGAGGTCCCATGGGATCAAATGGATTAACGTTAGGCCTTTCGTTAAATTTCATCAGAATTTTGGATGACCAGATCGCAAAACAGAATTAAAAAGTTGGCAAATCTTAAATTGGTTTTAGCCTCCCTCATGCGGCACGAATCCATAGCCTATGTTTTCATGGCTGCAATGAAAATTTACATGGAAAACTTCATGGCTGCAAATTCTGCGAATTTATTTCCCTTGTAAACAAAGCTTTGTGCTTCACCCCTGTGGTAAAAATCACATAAAACAGCATTCATATACAAAACACTGGGTCAATATTATAGTTAAAAATTATAGTTTTAAGTTGAAAATAGTATGAAAGGAAATATAAAAATAAAAAGTACAACTCCTTGTAAGTAGAAGCAAGCTGCTTTTTCCCCTAACGTGTAACCTACTGCGGATGAGTCCTTATTTGGGTTAGTAAAATAACAAAATTTAGTTTTTAAGTAGAAAATAGTATTTATGTAAAGAGATCAAATACAGAGTAGCCTATAGTAAATTATATATTTTTATACAAATAAAAAAATCACGATAAAGTGAACATGCTAGTTTGGCTGGAATGTAAACTTTTTTCTTTTTTTTTGCGGTGATGATCTCAGACCCGCGGTAGGCATCACGTGACCACGGTATTGTGGTAAAACGGTAACCATCCCAGTCCTAGGGGACAGCTGAGATTAATATGGAAAAAGGGGCATAATAGGTCCTCTTCAATAAGCTCAAAGCAATCTTAGCCTACTATTTAGCCTATTTTCTAAAGACAGTGTTCTTCTGTTATTTGCCGATGTCTATAAACCTTTCCAGTACTCAAGTCCAGTTTACTTCAAAATCTCCTTGTACAATTAATCTTTCATATACATTTGTCTGCCAAAAAACACATGGCTGGCAACCAACCTCGTATTGTATCAGTTGCTTCTCCCTTAAGCTTGCTCTTATACCCTTCATTTGGCTGATTACTTCTGATTCTCACACCCATAGTCTAACACCTTCCTATTACCCATTCACAGATAGCTTCAGTGAAATTCTCTATGGATTCTCACCTGCTTCAACCACTTCCTCGGACTACAAAGTACTTACAAACAGTACCCACTTAAACCTGATGTAGTGCATCATATAGTGTGTCTCTGAACTCTCTTGCTGCTCCACTACAAGTTGTCTACAAGTTTTCCACTTGTATTTTATAAAAATGAAACAGTGTTAGAGAACAATGTGCAGATACATTCCACAATTAACAATTAACACATGCAGTCAGGTCTATCCCACTTAAATCATTCTCCATCCTTCAAATATCCACTGTGACTGTACCTATGGATGTTGACGTTTCTCAAACACAAGGTCCTTTTCTGTTAAAGGAATTCACTCAGACATTAATAACTTACCCTCATGTAGCTCTAAACCTGTATTACTGTATTGTTCCGAATATAAGATGACCCTGAATATAAATGGTAAATGGACTGAATTTATATAGCGCTTTTAACAGACCTATGGCCATCCAAAGCGCTTAACATTTTTGCCTCACATTCACCCATTCATACACCAATGGCGATGTCAGTCATGTAAGGCGCCATCCAGCCCGTCGAGAGCAGCTGGGGTTAGGTGTTTTGCTCATGGACACCTCGACACTTGGTCGGGTGGAACCGGGGATCGAACCACCAACATTTCCGGTTTGTAGACAACCTACATGGACCACTGAGCCACTGCCATCCCAAGACAACCCCCCCTTTAAATAAGTATTTTCTTTAAATAAAGAGAAAATACTTTATTTAAAAGTATTTTCATATTGCATTTTTTTTGTGTAAAATTATGTTTAAAATTTAAATGTTTGTATTTACATTTTTGTAAACACTGGTAAAATGTACCAACAGCAATTATATTCTGAAATAAATCCTTTATGACATCGCTACCATTGAAATAGTAGATTTAACTATGACTGAACTATCACCTATTTTCAGTGCCAGATGCTGGCATGTCAAAAACATAGTTGTTTGATCTGCATTGCCTATCTGATCCAGGGGATATGAAAGTTCTTACCTTAGGCCGATCACATAGAGCTAAAGTCGGAGGGCAAGTGCTAATCCATTACGCCACATAATACTTACGCCACATCAAATCAGCTGCTTCGAGGATATTGACAGGCAAGTGCGTCAGTACTTAGCTGAAATAAGAAATGATGGGCCTTGCTGGCGGGTATGTTCAGTTCTTTGGAGATTTCCACTGCTTTTATTTGGATGACAGCTCTGGTTATGGGCAACCCCTCGTTTCTTTTTCCGGCTAAGTGCTGACACACTTATCTTTCAGTTTCTTCGAAGCAGTTGCTTCAAGGACCGCTGTAAGCTTTTTTTTTTTTGACTGCTACCATTAAAACTGTCTTATTGGGCTCGCCATCTTCTAACATTAGACATACCGTATTTCTTGGCTGCTTAATGAGAGCTGTTCGATGACTTTGCAGCGTTTAAAAGTCCTGGGGGAAATACTCATTTTACATTTGTTGCTCCTATCATTGCGGAAGTATTACTGAAATGTAATGTTTGGACACAGAATATAAGACAACAACATTTATTCAGATGTATTTCCAAGAAAAAAAATGTTTTCTTATATTCGAAACAATATGGTAAATTCTTTCATGAAGAAATTTTGAAGAATGTGGAGGTAATTTTATATATACACAATTAAAAGTAATAGAGTCTACTCTAGAGCTTTCAAGAATGAACCTTCAATAAGATACAAAAGAACCCTAACGCATCAGAAAAGTGGGTTTGAGTACAATTTTCCAAGTCAATTTTGTAAAGTCATATAATAAACCTGTGTGACAAACAACAAAATTCATTATTCACTAAATTTGTAACATTCACTCAAGCGCTCATTAGCACATTCATTTATTCAGTTCACTCTGTACAACGACATGACTAAGGGATATCGCACTCTTGCGCGATACAACTTTACAACAACTTTATTTATGCCTGAAAGGCAAATGGCGCATGACGAAGTGGGCGGGACCACCTGCCCACAGAATGTAAATGCAGTCACATGCATCATTCCCTTTGTTCTTCAGCTCTTTACCATGCTGCTAGAACACCATCACACAACATTTTTGCAAATAAAAAAGCCCATTGTGGTGATTCTTGTTGAAAGCATGGCAGAGACAGGAAGCTTTTAGCACAAGTTCAGCTTTGATAATGAAGGGCTAATACGCTTTACTTGGACAAAATGTTGAAACGCCACAGTCACAACAAAACCCACAGTGGTGACTCCAGTTGAAGGCAAAGGCATAAAAGAGTTTTTAGCTTGAATTCAGCACATTTAACAAATGTATAATAAACTTTTTCATGAGAAATATCTGAACATGAGTTCTTGCCCTTGTCCTATGGCACGAGCACTGTCCAGTGTGTTTGTAATTGTCCACGCTAGGCTGAATCCCTCCAACCCCAAAGCATGTGCACTGCCGGCAGCTCAATTGTTCTTCGTCTCTGGGTGCTAATCCAGATGCGGTGATTGCCATCTTTGAAGGCCATAGAGAGTTCATTCTGTCTCGCTGGATACTCTGGATACTCGCATGAATACTCTGATTATATCTTTTTTCAAGCAGGGCAGATCATGGCCCCCCAGAGTGGCCTGTCCTGATACAGAGAAGCTTGGAGTTCTGTTTAACTCCTGTTCTAATGCATCTTGATTTTTCAAAATCAAGATGCATTAGAACTGCTAGCCTCATAGTAGGGGTGGGCGATATCTCGATATTTAAAATATATCGAGATATTTTTTCAACTCGATATGGATTTGGACATATCGTATATATCGATATATTGTTTATATTTAATTCTGATTCCGCCACTTCGCTTGTTTGCCTTCCTTGTGCTGTGCTCGCTCCCGCTCGCGCGCCTCCCGCCTCATTGCTTTTGTTCCCCCTCCCCTCGCGTGTCGTCTCAGTGCACACGGCGGCGTCCGCAACCAGGTTAGGATTAGTTATCATGTTGAGAAGCGCGCGCGTTGTTCAGGACTCAGTTAAGAGACCATGTTTTCCTTCTAACACAACTGCTTGCTAAAATTTATAAAGAAATATTAATGTTCATCATAGTTCAAATCGCACGTTTCACCCACAGTCAGGTGATTGACACTGGTGCGAGACGCACTCTCAGTCGCAATCATGCCAGTTTATGATCTGTGTCTAACTGATCGCATGGTTTTCGGTTAAAATGTCAAAATGATCGCATATCATTTGAAAACATTTAAAAAGTATTGCAATATCATTACTATTTTGTCAGCTTTATCACGGGATTATGATGAACAGGTCTATTCACGTTTTAACCAAGAGGGAAAAACGCGACATCCCGGGTGTCCTGAGACACGCGGTGCTCTTCTGTCAGTTGTAGGCTACTGTATCATATTATTATATATAGCTTACCTTCTGACATTCATATTTCGTTCTGTAACTGGAAAAGAAGTGAAATTCAGCTCATGTGTAGCCTGCATGATCCGCATGATGAGTTTGAATTTGGTCAAACTCATGACAAACATCACTGTTTGAATTTTGATAAAAAAAATTAACAGGAAATGGTGTTATGACAAAATCAGTATATTTATATCTCAGTCATGCCCCCATCTTACTGCAAAATGCTTACTGTTTTACTGTTAAGTGTAAAAAAGGGAGTCTTTGATTCATCTTTTGAAAGCATGAAATAAATGAAAAGAAGGCAATATTATTTATTTTCTTTTACAGTTAAATTATCATTATTTATGTAATCAGGGAGTTTTTTTTTTTAAATGTCGCAAAAGCACTTTGTTCCTACATGAACTGACTACCTCTTTGCACTTCAATAAAAAAAGAAAAGAATTTGTGGTATTTGGCATATTTGTTTTTGCTGTAGTTTTTAGGGGGTTATTTTTCCTGTAAAGATATCGAGATATATATCGTATATCGAGATATAGCAAAATATATCGAGATATATTTTTTGCTCCATATCGCCCAGCCCTACCTCATAGTCTGGCCATATACCAACAGAGTATACAGCGATGTCTGCAAAAGCAACATATCATGACTTTGTGTAAACATACACGCCACTTTCTAAAGCCAAGTAGCGTGTGTGGTGTGACAGGCAGCGGGGCGAGGGACCGCGAGAGCGGGCCGGTGATTAGTGTTGACGAGTGCCAGCTGCATGGCACACCGGTCTCGTCTCGCGGCCATGTGACAGGAGCATAAAAGGAGGAGCAAGGGCTGCGGAAGACGAGAGAGGACCAGGCCTGGACTTTATGTTGAGTTTTGTTTATGTTTTATTATGTTTATGTGGGCAGTCGTCCGTGAGGGGCTGCCCACGTTTTATTTAGTGGGTATTTGCGGGTAGTCGTCCGTGAGGGGCTGCCCGCGGTTTTACTTTCGTTTTGTTTATTTATTTTTGCATTAAAAGAGTTTTGAACGTTCGCCAGTTCCCGCCTCCTTCCTTCCCATCTAAGTTCCTTTAAAACTATGTATGTCTGTGCCGTGTGATTCCGCGTGAATGTCTATGCCGAAACTAACCATTATGTATGTTTGTGTGCGTGTGTGTCCACAATGTAAATGGATCTACAAACATACTAAATTATGTTTGTTTTTTTTAAAGTAAAAATGCAGAAAGTTTCTTGTGATGGGTAGGTTTAGGGGCAGGAGCAGTGTGTGTGTGTGTGTGTGTGTGTGTGTGTGTGTGTGTGTGTGTGTGTGTGTGTGTGTGTGTGTGTGTGTGTGTGTGTGTGTGTGTGTGTGTGTGTGAGTGATAGGTAGGTTTAGGGGCAGGAGCAGTGTGTGTGTGTGTGTGTGTGTGTGTGTGTTGTGTGTTGTGTGTTGTGTGTGTGTGTGTGTGTGTGTGTGTGTGTGTGTGTGTGTGAGTGATAGGTAGGTTTAGGGGCAGGAGCAGTGTGTGTGTGTGTGTGTGTGTGTGTGTGTGTGTGTGTGTGTGTGTGTGTGTGTGTGTGTGTGTGTGTGTGATAGGTAGGTAGGTTTAGGGGTAGGGGCAGCATAGGGGAAAGAATGAAATGGCGTTGATAAAGACGCTAAAAAGCTGTTATGCATCTTGATAGCACGCCAAAATGGCATACGAATTGGCATGTCATAAATACACCATTTCATGAGATCAGTCTGGCAAAAGGACACTGGGTTTCTCAGGTAATGCCTTTGGGATCCCCATTGAGCAGTGGCATGCACATGCACTAACACTGTGACTTTTTCCCACAATTCCAGTGGGGCTATTGATTATGTTTTTTGGTGTGCCCCTTCTGTTTCAGCAAAGTAATTGCAACTTCGGTGTCCAAGAGGACCTCCTTAGTAAAGAGAGAGAAAATCCATGTTCTCCGCAGCAAAGTTTTAATTCAGGTGGTGCCACAAAGGAAAATGAAGGAAGAGGAAGAGCAGTTTCCTTCTCCGAAAGAAAAGAGTGGATTTACCCAATGCATAATGCCACATTCCACCCAGGGCATATACAATTTTCTGAGGTCTCTGTTGAGGGGATTGCCTACAAGTTAGGTCTCTACAGTGCAATACATATCTGCAAGATGTGCAAAGTGCCATCAGAGCATAAGATTGTTCGCCTATTTAAGCAAATTGCTCCTATTTGCAGACAGCAGAGAACAAGCAGTAATACAAGCATATGCACTTGATTTCCATTTATGAGCTCTGGGATTCCAGATAATTCTCAAAAGGGGCTGTTATATCTCAGTCTGTTATATCTTGGTCTAGAGATAGATTCAGAGATGAACAGAGGGCAGAGGATGTTCATGGCTTTCTGGCTCAGTTTCGGCTAGGGAGACAACCGTGATTTCTTCTTACATTACTGCAACTGCTGGGACTCGATGGTAGTATGGCTGGATCTCCTATTTATGTGTCAGCGCTGGGTGCTCAGTAGCTTGCAGTATGCCACACATTTAAGCAGACATGTCAATAGCGCATTCAGGCCCTGAACTCCTGGGAATTCTGTTGACAAAAGGAATTCCCTTATGCCGTCATGTGTAGTGATGACAAATGAGTCCCAACATGAACAAAGAACTCTGTAAGCAGACAGAGATTAGTCAACAGCAATGTAAGAACTTTTGGAGTAGTTCTTCTGGTGCTGAAACACTTGGCCCCTAACACGTGTTAGTTGAGGGACATGGAAACGTTATGGGCAATATTTTAAGATTTTCATGCGGATGCCATTTGGGAATCACCGTGCCGGTTTTATCTGGTTTAGGAGCTAGACATCATTGAAAATCAGTCCGTGCTCACCGGAGCTTTTTGTAACCTGGGGCAATTGCTCCCTTGAAAAAGTGTATATGGCAGAGCTGGTCCCTTACGTTTAATTCAGCAACTTTGCAGGGTGTGAATATATACTCACCTAAAGGATTATTAGGAACACCTGTTCAATTTCTTATTAATGCAGTTATCTAATCAACCAATCACATGGCAGTTGCTTCAATACATTTAGGGGTGTGGTCCTGGTCAAGACAATCTCCTGGGGGCGTATTACAGAAATATTTTACCTTTAGAATCCTACCTTATCTGTTTGGTAACCATGGCAATTTCAGTTAGGACCGAATTTAGGACAAAGGCTATTACAGAATGACATTTCTTAAATGCATAATCCTATCTTAACTATGGATAGGAAATGGGTATTACAGAAGCATCCTAACTCGACAAAAAATCCTAAAAGCTGTTTTAACTTTAGGACAACCCCACTGGTGTCCTAACTTCAAACCTTGACGTTTGTGCAGCGGTAAAAATCACAGTACACAAATCCTTTTTCGAGAGCGCGTTGCATTTATTAATTATATAATATGAAGAGCAGCGATGTTTTGATGGTGGAGATACTTTTTGAAGACCCAGCTAGCGCTGTGCATTGATGATAAAATGCTTGTAACGTTAAATATTATACAGACTCCCACGACACATGATTTTGCAGTTAGTTGACAAATTGCGACCAACATTACAGAGCCCAACGAGCCGTCATGGAGCATTACCTACCAGTCCACTGTGGCATAAAGTCGTGGACGTATTCACAAATTTAAGGACCGTCTTTAAAGTTACATACAACATTTGTTTAGTACACATTTCTTACTTTAATAGCGTTTGAACGGACTATGTAAAAGGTGTGCATCATAGCTCACACTTAGATGAACACTTTACAGTTGGTTTTGATACCGTCATTCCGTTCAAATGCTATTCAAGTAAGAAATATGTATAACTTACCAATGTCATATGCAACTTCAGAGACAGATCCCAACATTTGTGAATATCAAACGTTTTCTTGTCTTTTTTCTTTTCTTTTTTAAAACGCGATTTATAAAACAGGCTTTAACTTTTCAAAATGATCAAAATATAAATTTCTTCTGCACTGGAATTAAAAGCACGCCGTTGTTTCTCCTTTTTGATTTTAGGTTTACCTCAGAAGCAGTTTGCGAGTTGTTGGTTGCTTGGTAACAGACCTGAGAGTTGATTACCAAACTTGATTGAGCTGTTTTTCCTAACTACAGAAAAGATGAGATTTTGTAAGATAGGATAAGAATCCTAAATCAAGTTAAGATTTGCTTCTGTAATATGCCCCCTGAACTCCAAACTGAATGTCAGAATGGGAAAGAAAGGTGATTTAAGCAATTTGAGCGTGGCATGGTTGTTGTTGCCAGACGGGCCGGTCTGAGTATTTCACAGTTCATCTGCTCAGTTACTGGGATTTTTCACACACAACCATTTCTAGGGTTTACAAAGTATGGTGTGAAAAGGGAAAAAACATCCAGTATGCAGCAGTCCTGTGGGCGAAAATGCCTTGTTGATGCTAGAGGTCAGAGGAGAATGGGCCGACTGAATCAAGCTGATAGAAGAGCAACTTTGACTGAAATAACCACTCGTTACAACTGAGGTATGCAGCAAAACATTTGTGAAGCCACAACACGCACAACCTTGAGGCGGATGGGCTACAACAGCAGAAGACCCCACCGGGTACCACTCATCTCCACTACAAATAGGAAAAAGAGGCTACAATTTGCACAAGCTCACCAAAATTGGACAGTTGAAGACTGGAAAAATGTTGCCTGGTCTGATGAGTCTCGATTTCTGTTGAGGCATTCAGATGGTAGAGTCAGAATTTGGCGTAAACAGAATGAGAACATGGATCCATCATGCCTTGTTACCACAGTGCAGGCTGCTGGTGGTGGTGTAATGGTGTGGGAGATGTTTTCTTGACACACTTTAGGCCCCTTAGTGCCAATTGGGCATTGTTTAAAAGCCCCGGCCTACCTGAGCATTGTTTCTGACCATGTCCATCCCTTTATGACCACCATTTACCTATCCTCTGATGACTACTTCCAGCAGGATAATGTACCATACAAAGCTCGAATAATTTCAAATTGGTTTCTTGAACATGACAATGAGTTCACTGTACTAAAATGGCCCCCACAGTCACCAGATCTCAGCTCAATAGAGCATCTTTGGGATGTGGTGGAGCGGGAGCTTCGAGCCCTGGATGTGCATCCCACAAATCTCCATCAACTGCAAGATGCTATCCTATCAGTATGGGACAACATTTCTAAAGAATGCTTTCAGCACCTCGTTGAATCAATGCCACATAGAATTAGGCAGTTCTGAAGGCAAAAGGGGGTCAAATTAGTATGTTGTTTCTAATAATCCTTTAGGTGAGTGAATATCCCATAGTTATGTGTTGTACCGAGTCAATCAAGTTATGCATATAAAAATTAGGTACAACACCCGCCCACTTCATCAAGTGTCATTGGCCTTTCAGGTGTGAATAAAGGGGTCTTCAGCAGATGATGCAAAAGCACAATATCC
This sequence comes from Pseudorasbora parva, assembly GCF_024679245.1. NCBI lineage: Eukaryota > Metazoa > Chordata > Actinopteri > Cypriniformes > Gobionidae > Pseudorasbora > Pseudorasbora parva. Next base: position 36,705,448 of record NC_090172.1, read on the forward strand.
CACCTCGTTCCCCTAATTCTAGGAACAGTAATTATATGCATAACTCAATGCTCTGTTGAATCAGAACTTGATTATTCACTTGATCTGGTTCACAATACTAAACTTAACTGATTAATTTACAAATCGGACAGTACCATTTCACTCTGATCCAACTAAAATGGCATGAATAAAAGACATTACACATTATTTTTTCTTTCCATGAAGAAAAGTCTCAAGAGTTTGGAACAACATGAGGGGATATGAGTAAATGACAAAAAAAAAGTCTTCACTAACCATAGACTATCCTGAACAATATCAAAACCAAGAATTTAGATCTCACTGGAGGTGGAATTAAAAAAAACACTGCAGTACATGATATATTACATCATGTCAAACATCCTTACCAAAGACATATTGATTGACTCTCACAAGGCTTAAAATCGCACATTGAGATGAAAACTCTTTATTGTGACTCCTAATGGAGCTATATCATCCTTAATCTCCTTCTAATCAAGTTGAATTCTCCTTGATCTGTTTGTGCCTTCGGTTTCTAAAATGACAAACACGGATTGAAGATTTTGTCTGTGTTTCTGACATTTCAGCCCTAGATTAGAACTCAAGGTCATCCTCCAGCAAATATTCTTCCTTCACTGAAGTCTCTGTTGGTGTTAAAGATGACACAGAGCTGTGTCTGCTGGTGCATAAAAAGCTTGGCAGTTATCCATTGATCACTTTGCAGCAACTGCCCAGACCTGCTGTTTCATGCTCTATTTCAGAGGGTAAATCCATCCTTCCTGCAATCCTCTAGGCTAGACTAAAGCTGGTTTGCTTTCATCTGCCACTTGACCTCTTGAGTGAAACTTAAAAAAAAAACACGTTTTTAAGTAATTTTAAAAAAAGGAAGGTAAAAGTAGGCTAACTGACCTGGCTGGCTCTTTTCTAGTCAGAGCATTATAGGCACCAAGAAAGTTGTTCCACATGGTTAAATTGTACTTGAGTAAACCAGAACAAAAGGTCAAAGCACAAATGGGTCAAAGGACAATGCCAACATGACAAAAATGTGCATCCTACACACCTGCTGTGTTTATCAGTTGCATTGTATGATTTTTCTTTTGGTCAAAATCAACAGTTCCAATTACTGGCTCACAACAAAAATAATTGACTTGTAAAACACAACATTTAGCTTGTATTTGGCAGGTAATGTAGAGTTAATGTATTGTACAGCTAATAATCCAGTTGACAACACAGCATACTGCATACTTATATTTAAATCTACTCCTAAACAACTGATAGCAATTTCCTTTAGCAATAACTTCTTTAGGAGTGGGTTTAAAAAAACTCTTTACTGTCACCACTGAGGACAATAGAAAGAAACAAAACTACTACCGTGGAGGAAGAGGAGAATATATCAAAAGTCAAAGTAATTCTGTCCACATAGTCATTATAGTTATAGTCTCATCTCTCATTGCTGACAACAATAAGCCCATGAGGGAAGCTGAATGAGAAGACATTTTTTAAATTGGCACAGGCATTACTACCTTTTTTATTATTATTATTATTATTACCTCTCACAAATGTGTCACACAGTAACCACCTAATTTGTCTTAGTCTTGAAAGCTGTGCTTGAATAAATTTAAAATCAATAAGATGTTCACAATGTCCTTAATTTGCGTTTTTTTTTAATGAACCTGAAATTATGCTTTTCTTTCAAGTTTTGAGGATTTATAAAAGGGGAGACATTTCACATGAACTGACAAAAAGACTTTGAAATGGGCACAGGTGACATTGCACATGATTTGCTGAGAAGGGGTTTGCTGTGGAGTTCAGCTGTTGTGATGGATAATGTATGGCAGAGAGGGGAAGTACCTGGAGATGCCATGCTCCCACGGGAGACCGATCTCGGTTGTCGTAGCAATGACGGCTGCTATGGAGACAGAGGGAAGTTCTTACTGATTAAAAGGTTCTTACTGCAGAATATCAAAGACCACAGACTGAAACAGACTGAATTACTAAGTATATCCAATAGTGAAAAGTGCTGTGTGCTTGCTCAATAGAGGCAGTTAAACTCTACTAATGAGCAATTTTCCACATTAAGAGTTGAGATTAGAGATCTTCTGGTAAAGGTCTCCAAGCACCTACAGGAATGGTAGCATACTGATCTGACAACATGGAGTTATATTTATAGACAGTAAGTGGCTGGCCAGCGTGCATGTGTACGTATCTGCTTTGCATATATGCATACCGGTACTTTGCAGAGCACAGGTTCACATGGCCAAATTGGTGTATGCGTGTGTATGTGAATACATGGTTATATTAGCTGTCCAATCAGAGAACCAATTACTGAATAGTGAATCAGAATTGTTGTGATTGCCTCTAGTGTCAGAATTAAGCTGTGTGTATTAAGCTGTGCTGTGTGTATTAAGCTGTGTGTATTAAGCTCTCTCTTATGTTCACCTTCGCACAAAGTCTAAACATCTACCCACTCTCTATCTCATCCTGTCTGATTTTCATTAACACTTCTTCACAGATAACAACCGGTCTTGAGCTTTCTAACAGATCCTTTAACCTCTCTCTTTATGCCAGTGTCATTTTTTCCCTGTCTTTAGAGAATTTGTTGAGCCCTGGGGCAGAATGGCCTTTAGTTCAGAGTAAACCACTCCAGGGTTCAACATAATTGACATTTCTACAACCGCTTTAGAAAATGAGCTTTGAACTCTAAATTTACATAATCAAAATAATGACTTCAGCCTTTTATTGTAGATGATCTGATGAGAGGTTCTCTTACCATTTGAGCTGCTTCTTCCTGAACCCCAATTTCCTCTAAAACACAAAATTGTTTTAATTATAGCCATTAGGCCAGCGCTTTTAAAGTCAATGATACGCGTTCCAGAGTAAGACATTTTTCACAATAATACCAATCTGTACTTTTTATGAAATAAACAAGCCTTGCTATAAGAGACTATACACTTTCTTATGAAAACAATGCATGTTATTCCAAACCTTCAGTCTGTAGTGGAGACACAATATCGAATGCAGAGTCTTCTGTCTCTTCATCAACATCTGAATTGGTCTCGTCCTGAAAAAGATATTTTATATATATATATATATATATATATATATATATATATATATATATATATATATATATATATATATATAATAATAATAATAATAATAGATTTTATTTATAATGCACTTTTCATTCCGAAGAATCTCAAAGTGCAACAAGGGGGGGGGGGGGGGGGGGAAAATAACAACAAAAAATGAATAACAAGTAAAAATATAGAATACTACAAACAATCAACCAACACAGAAAACAGAACAGAAACAGAGCTATAGCTGTATATATATATATATATATATACAGGGCTCGACATTAACGCTTGTCCAGGACAAGTGGATTTTTTGAAGGGACAAGTGAAAAAGAATTTGACTTGCCCGACGAACAAGACCCTGATTAAAACCAAAAAATAACTATGAATTATTGTGCATTAATTTAGTGTAAGTGGCGATCGATAGTGGTGGATAATAATATACGATGAACTGACGATAACAAGGTCGCGCTGTTGACAGTCGTGCAGCCTCTCGAGGAGAAATTACAACACTAGAGAGTTTAAGCTGTTTCCTGAATACCATCACGACTGAAAATGACACTGCTTTCATATGACAGTTTCATAAACAATTAATTAACATTCACTTACATTTACATTCACTTACAGTCACTTACATTTTAGATACAATATTGAGTGCTTTTGTTCGATTTCAGCAGCGAAAATCGTTCACACACAGCAGAACCGTAACGCGTCTCACAGCAACAAGTGTGTTACTGAACGATTCAGTGTTTGAAATAATCGTTTGAATGAACAACTCAATGGCTGACTCATTAAGACGGCCACCTGCTTCCACCTATATAAATATGCAGATTTAAATATGTCAAAGCTGATTGAACACTGGTAAGAATATTGCTTCAGAATAAATTATAGTTACAACACACACACGCAAAATTAAAAAAATATCGAACTTTTTTCCGGACAAGTTTTAAAAAACAAATTTTTTACTCGGACAAGTGAATGAACGATTTCATGAACATGCTTAATGTCAAGCCTTTATATATTTATATTTATATGTGTGTATATATATGTATATATATATATATATGCACACTCCTGAACAAAATCTTAAGACCAGGGGATTCATTGCAAGTTTTACACATTTCGCACTTGTGGATCATAACCGGGTTGTAAGCACTGATTCAAAATGCCAAAAGAAGAAACAGGAGCAAGAGACAAAAAATAGAGAGTAGGCAATTTATTGAAAACTGCATTTAAACTTTCATCAGCTGATCAAAAGTTTAAGACCATAGCCATAAAAAGGTAAAATCTGCACAAAAATATGGCTTTCATGTCATTGTCCTTCAAGCAGACATATTGTCAAGATCTCCTGATGGCAAAGGCAAAAAAGCTTTCTCTCTTTGAACGTGGAAGGATTGTTGAGCTGCACAAGCAAGGCCTTTCGCAACGCACCATCACTGCTGAGGTTCGACGTAGTAAGACAGTCATTTTACATTTCTTAAAAAATCCTGAGAGTTATGGGACAAAAAAGTCAAGTGGTAGACCCAAAAAGATTTCACCTGCACTGAGCCGCAGGATCCGACGGGTTGTCCGTGAAGACACAGGTCGATCCTCAACCCAAATTAGGCCCTTACTGATGCTGACTGCAGTCCAACAACCATAAGACGTCATCTGCTAGAGAAGGGCTTCAAGAACAAAAAACGTCTTCAAAGGCCACGTCTCCTCCCACGACACAAACTTGCCCGTTTAGAATTTGCAAGTTTTCTCTGACGAGAAATTTTTTAACCGGGATGGTCCTGATGGCTTCCAACGTTACTGGCATGACAAGGAGATCCTACCTGAGATGTTTTCTACGTGGCACAGTGGAGGAGGCTCCATCATGATCTGGGGTGCTTTTTCCTTCAATGGGAAAATGGAGCTTCAGGTTGTGCAGTGGCGTTAAACGGTGACTGGCTATGTGGATCTGTTGCAGCGGGCATCCCTCTTGACCGAGGTCCCCCGTCTGTGCGGTAATGACTGGGTCTTTCAACAGGAAAACGCTGCAATTCACAAAGCCCGCCTGACGAAGGACTTCTTCCAGGAGAATAACGTTGCTCTTTTGGACCATCCTGCGTGTTCCCCTGATCTAAATCCCATTGAGAACATTTGGGGATGGATGGCAAGGGAAGTTTACAAAAATGGACGTCAATTCCAGACCGTGGATGCCCTTCGTGAAGCCATCTTCACCACATGGAGCAACATTCCCACCAACCTCCTGGAAACAGTCGCATCAAGCATGCCGAAACAAGTTTTTGAAGTGATCAACAAGAACGGTGGGGCTACTCACTACTGAGTCCTTTTTTGATACTTGTAGTATTGTTGTGCGTTTATTTTTAGGCTATGGTCTTAAACTTTTGATCAGCTGATGAACGGCCTGTTTGGGTTTAAATGCAGTTTTCAATAAATTGCCTACTCTCTATTTTTTGTCTCTTGCTCCTGTTTTTTCTTTTGGCATTTTGAACCAGCACTTACAACCCGGTTATGATCCACTAGTGCGAAATGTGTAAAACTTGCAATGAATCCTCTGGTCTTAAGATACGATTTTAATCCATATCTCTTTATGATCTTAAACTAGGTTTTGATTTTTAATAAATCGACAGCACCACCTCATGGTGAATATTAGTAAATGAATCAAACAAACAGACACATGACTGTACCTTCCTGTGTTTTAATGGCACGGCGTAAACACCATTTATGTCATCAGCTCTGCTCTGCCTCTCAAGGGGCTGATACACATGATCTTCATCTCTCTCTAGTCCCTCCACCTTATCACTGTCATCACCTTCATCATCATCAGTATGTCTTGGGGAAGGCACAGGGGGTCTTTCTCTCATTGAATCTGACCATCTGTCTCTAAAGAGAGAGAACAAATTCATTATTTAATGTGTCTGGCTTAAGAAAACTAGGTCCACATATTTAAATTGCATAAAATCTAATGACATCATATCAAAGAGTGCAATCAGACCAAAGACTAAATCTGCAAGTAAACTACTTTTTCCCCTGCTGAACCAAAAATGTCTAACAGTTAAAATCAATACGGCCTTCTGTTATCCTTATTAGAAGTCATTCTGTTGTATTATTGATGATTGTGCTTTCAGACTCATTTAACGTATTAGTTCCCCTAAAATAAAATGTATGTCATTCAACACTGTGACATTCTTTCTTCCATTGAACACAAACGAAAAACAAATTACATAAAACTATACTAGTCGCTTTCAAACTTGAAGGGGGGGTGAAATGCTGTTTCATGCATACTGAGCTTTTTACACTGTTAAAGACTTGGATTCCTATCCTAAACATAGACAAAGTTTCAAAAACTAATGTTGGGCGTTTGATGGAGTATTTCTGTGTCAAAAATACTCCTTCCGGTTTCTCACAAGTATCGGAGAGTTTTTTTTTGAGTATGGCTCGACTTGACGTTAATAGAACGGAAGGTCCTTGTATGGGCCGTATGGGCTCTTCTCCCGGTAGGGTGCGCGCGTGCGTGACTAGAGCGAGAGAGGAAATGCACGCCCGTAAACACTCTCAGGTGCAGATCCAGTCGTCCGTGAACACTTATGTCGTTATGGTCCGTACCGCGCTCCACTTTTTTCCTATGGGTGACGTTGAGCGACTTCAACGCTTCAGCACAGCATTCCGGGAAGCCAGCGCTGCATTTGAACCGATTTGAACGCAGAAATGACGGGAAGCTTCACAACATTGCTTCAGTCGCATCGCAAAGTGGATTTCCACGCCACTGCTGTCACAGGACTTCACCAAATCATACCAAAGAAGTGTGTTTTTGACGGAGCGGTCCCAGCGATAAAGGTTCGGTCCTGCTTTGGAAGCAGCCGGTGAGTAAAACTGCTTCAAATGTCTATGCTGTTGAGCCCTGTCAACAGCATAGACATTTGTAAACATCAGTAAACGACACGATCGCGTGCTTCGTCATTCAAATGCGGACTCCATTGCTGTTCTCTGTATAACGCTACACTAGTCTGACGTGCAAAACCGTTTTGCTTGCTACTGCTAAGGTCTAGTCACATACAATAGTCCATAAACCGAATCATGTCCTCATGAACTGCGAGTAAAGACACACAAATGTTGACAGGCCACTAAATTGCACACATAGACGAACGTCCTGATGTTGCTGTTTCTCCTGTTCAATTTATTTCTGCCTCAGATTTGATTCTGGATCATTATCTGTATTAGCTGAGATAGCGATATGTTTCTCCACGCTTGAGGACGTCACCGCTTTGTTCGCGATCGTCATTCTTTAGCTCCACCCACACGATACGCCTCCAGGCACTCGTTTTTTTTACGGAAAGATTCGGTACAGCCCATATTTTTTATAAATATAATAAAACTAAAGACTTTTCAGAGATATGAAGGATGCAATACTACTCTTTAGGTACTCAAGATTGACATGAGATTGACTGAAACCGAGTGTTTCACCCCCCCTTTGAGAACTTTTTGGAAAAATTAGGATAAAGCACAACAGAAGTCATAGCTTTCTGTGATACTCTGCTTAAGAAGCAGGCACACTCTAAATCTAGACTAAAACACATCTCTTTAATCTGGCATACACATAGAACAGGGATGGAAATTAACTTTTTTGTCCACCGGCCACTGTGGCTGGTGGATTTCAAAATCTACCAGCCACTCCATGTTTTTACCAGCCACTTTCTTGTTTTTAACCGACAATGTGTAACTGCATGTGAAAAATTAATACTACAAGCTCTACAATACTTAAGCAGTTTATTTAATCTCTAGTCTCAATGAAATACTGACATTTTCTCTATCTCTCTTATACACACACAAACCATGAACTGATATACATTTCATTAAGGCCTCGTCCACACGAAGCCAGCGCTTTCCTAATCCGATCTTTTTTTTTTCCTCGTTTCAAGAAATATCTGCGTCCACACGGGATTAAGAAAACGGTCTAAAAACGATGTAGTTTGCATGCCAGGCCAGTGTGTGGCGCTGTAATTCTGCCACAGAAATACACAAAAAAAGGAGAAGAAGAGTTGTGGCTAGCAGGGGTATAACAGTGGTCGGAGGTGAGCCCAAATCTCACAATTAAATAACAATAAATACATTTGCTACTTAACAGATGTGTTTTATTAATGCCTACACCTACCCCAACCCAAAACATACCCTTACAATAATGCAGATACGTTAATTAAATGACACAATATTGATGTGCGCATGCCCAGTGCCCGCAGTTGTATCCATAGACATGGTTGTATCCCTTAAACTCTTTCACCGTGCTGGACGTAGTGTGTTGACATCACCGTTTCAGAAAATAAACGAATTCGCCGTAAACACGAAGACGGAAGATGACCGTTTTCAGATTTATCCGCTTTGGGACCCGGTTTAGAAAAATATCGGATTCATGCTTCAAAACGCCGGATCCGTGTGGACGAAACGCTGATACGGTACAAAATTTATACGTATACAGCGAAACACGTCTCCGTGTGGACGGGGCCTAAATGAGTAGGGCTTTGTGCGCTTTTTTTTTTACCTGGATGTGGCATTTGGATGATACGTGATCTTTTATGGCTTCCAGTTTTAGGTTTTTAGTACCAACAATGAAACTATTAGTTTTGGCATCTTCTGAAGCGTGTTGACGACACACCGAGCAGAACATTGACAGTAGGGATGCAAAGAAATAAAAATTCTAGGCCGAAACCGAAACACCAAAAGAAATTATGCCAACTATTAGTACCATTGCATTTATGGCTAATGCTATGACTGTAACTTTACTAAAAATCAAGGCATTGCGATTGCATAAATTAATATTAAAGTTTCAAATATTAATAAATTACAAATTATGCAAATATTTATTTAGCACATTGCAACAATCCACAGTATAAAATACAATTCAAACTAAAATGTTTAACTTGCCCTCACTCATTTGTACATTTAATAATAGCTAATGTACAGGCCTAATGGCCTGCAGAAAGGTACAGAAATTCAATAAAGTAATCAAATGTAAAATAACTGCATATTTAACTGTTTAAATTAAAGATTAATCCTTATTAAACTTACAAAAGCTATTCAAGAGCAGTGAGTGATGTCCTTTTGTTTGACATTAAACAGACAGCAGTAAAGGCTACTGCCCCTTTAAGACCTAGTGCAGGGATATGCTCTTCTTTCTCGACTATATAACGTTCACTTGAGGCATATTCAGACTATGTCTGCTTGGATACTAATCAAGATGGACATGTTGACATACTTTTTGTGGGAGTTTGTCCATTTAAGCGCAAGACTTGAAAGAGAACTCAATATTTGCGCGCTGTGAGACGAGTGCACGTTCTCGGATGATGCGCAGTGACGGATCTTCTTTCAGTACGCGCGAGTTCGTATTAGCGTCTTCTGGTACTACATCCGGGTAATGACAGCGAAAACGACTGGTCATATTCGGACATACGGCCGCACTCGCATGCATTGAACAAAGTTTACAAAGAGGGGAAACAGAATGCTATTTTTATTTACCCGCCACGGTGGCCGGTAGGTGAAGCGAGTTTACCCGCCACAACTCAAAATCACCCGCATTTGGCTGGTGGCGGGTGCTAATTTCCATCCCTGACATAGAACATTATCAATTTATATTATTCAAATCAGTTAAATGATTATTAGACAGCAAAAACTATGTCAGCCGGAACGGGAACACTTCCTATAACAATCAATGTACTTGTTACATCAGAAGAAGAATGGCATCTACTCTAATGTTAGTCTCTGTTTATCCCAAAGTTTACTGTAGTCAGCCGGATCTGGGCCGTATCCTGATCAGATGGTGGACCTGCACCTAGACACCACCGCAACACATCCTATTAAAGCTACATTGTGTAACTTTTTTAGTTTATGCTTAGCTAAAAACACTTAGTTCTTTCAAAAATATATGTGCTCATTAATGTATATTTACTTCTTTCAAGTAATAAAGTATTCTCGTAAGTTTATAATTTGCCATTGAAAATACATACGGGTGAGGGGTTTGAATGCTGGTCGCTATGTTGCCCCTCCATCTTGAAAGTACATTAGCCAAAGAGGGACATACCCATAAATTCAAGCTTCGCCTTTCACGTTTTAACAAGCCAGACTCACATCAAGATGTTTGGTCTGGAAACTCACCATTGACAGGGCTCAATTTGAGGGGCGGGATAAACGGTTGTCTTTCAAACTCCCTCTGCACGCGATAGGATGCATGACCAACCAACCAACCAGAGCAACGAAGGTGAAACGGAGCTTGTTGATAGATTAAACATTCGGCGTATCCGGTCGGCAAAACTCCGAACACATCTTCCCTTCTTAAGAATGACTTCAGTGCCATTCTTTGTTCTTTTCTCAGAGAAAAGCTTAACTCCAAGTCTTCCAGAGTTGCGGTCAAAGCTGATTCAAAAGACCGCTGTTCGCCAGCTTCTGTGTTGACTAGAAGCACGCAAGCAACTCGGCCGTCGTCATTATTTTAAAGGGGGGGTGAAATGCTGTTTCATGCATACTGATCTTTTTACACTGTTAAAGACATGGAATCCCATACTAAACATAGACAAAGTTTCAAAAGTTAAGGTGGACGTTTGATGGGAGTATTTCTTTGTCAAAAATACTACTTCCGGTTAGTCATAAGTTTCGGCAATTTTTTTTTCGATCATGGGTCCACTTGACGTTAATAGGTCGGAATTTCCTTGTATGGGCCGTACGGGCAATTCTACCGGAAGAGCGTGAGAGAGAGAGAGAGAGAGAGAGAGAGAGAGAGAGAGAGAGAGAGAGAGAGGGAGAGTGCGAAAGCAACAGGCTACGCCCATCAAAGCGCTGGCTCGTAGGCTGCGCTGCACAGGTGATGTGACTTCAAGAAATTAACAATGTCACCAAAAAAGTGCGTTTTGGTTGCCAGACCAAGACAGTCCTGTACAGATTGCCAAAAAACCCCGCGTTAAGGCAACAGTGGATGGAATTTGCTTTTCCGGATCAGCAACTGAGTTCCGCAAAGGTTAATGTCTGTTCGCTGCATTTCGGTGCCGACTGTTTCATAAACAAGGCCCAGTTCGACGCCGGATTTTCCGATCGCCTAATGCTGAAGGATGGAGCAGTCCCAACGATAAAGGTCCCAACGTTAGAACCGCAGGCGCTGAGTGAGACTGCTTCAAATGTCTGTGTTTTTGCCTATGCCCATCAAGTAGCCCAAACATGATCACATATAGTTAATTGATCAATGGAGCATGCGATGTGTAGTGCGTGTACATTTGTTTAGCTGGCCACTATATGTGTGACTTTATGTTTGTGTATTGTAAAAGCACTCCAAACAACAATACACAAAGAGTGGGGAAAAATGATGAACTAAATAAGCGCGCTTCTTCATTCAAATGCGCTACTATTCCATGTCTTTCTATGTAAACACTAGCCTGCCGTGCAAAACCAGTCCGCTTACTACAATTGTCTACACAAACCACGCGTAAACACACACACACACACACACACATACACACGTGCACAACTGCACTTCCCACATGTACACCTTCAAAGAAAAAAAATACGACGATATAATTCAAGTATAAATATGTAAATAACACAAGCCGCTAAGCATATTATATAGTTAGTGTATAACTTGTACCACATAGAGACGTCCTGCTCGTTTTTGCTGCTGCTCCTGTTCAACTGCAGCCTCTGGGTCTGATTCCGGATTATAGATGTATGGCTGAATCTGATTAAAAGCCATTTTTTTATTTTGAATAAAGTTTTTTCCCGCTGTTAGGGATGACACAGCTTTACGACGCACTCAACACAATAACAGCGCGCGCACTCGTCATCTGCTCACACGATACGCCCCCACCCGCTCGGCTTTTTTCGGAAAGACTCGGAACAGCGCATCTTTCTTATATAATTATTTAAAAAATAAAGACTTTTCGGAGATATGCAGGATGCAATGCTACTCTATAGGTACTCAAGATTGACATGACACTGACTGAAAGTGAGTGTTTCACCCCCCCTTTAAGCCCTGCCCACCGACTCTATACACGATGTGATTGGCACGACCAGAGTTTGGCGTTTACAGCTCAGAAGGGTATTGAGAGTTGCTAGACGACACTCGCGGGCAGATTAGATTTGCTGCCGCTAGGGTGCATCTACATTTCTAGGCTAACACTCGATGACTCTGTCGAATGTGAAGAGAGGGATTGCCATGTTAATCTTGGACTAAATTGGCCACCATAGGAATTAAAATGAAATCAGAATTGAGAGGAACAGAAACTAATATTCACTGGATGGTCATATACCATTTCACCGCTAGATGGGGGAAAATATCACACAGTCTAGCTTTAAGTGTCAGAGATTGTATCAACTAGACCCTGTGAAGGCCTCATCGACACAACAGCCAGTGGCCCTAGTTCTCAAGAAGCCCTTCTCCATACCGGCATGATTACTTCGATCTTTCAACTAGATAGAACTGGATAAATATTCTGAATGTTTTGATCCAATCTGACTTCTGACCTGTAATGCTGCCTGAATCACAATCATACACTGTTCGTTCGTTGGCCAGAAGAGAACTGAGCCTGGTTTCTGCCAAGATTTTCTTCTCCATTATGTCACCTGATGGAGTTTCAGAAAGTTCTCAGATTTTATTAAAAAATAACTTAATCTTTGTCTGAAGATGGTTTTATGATTTTGGAGCGATGTGAGGTTAATTAATAGCATAATTTTCATTTTTGGGTGAACTAACCCTTTAAATAAAAGCAATCCAGATAAATCAAACACTTGACAAAAATTATTAATATTTGTTTGCCTGCATGTCATATAATCATTAACTGATATCAGAGAACCATAAACATGCAGATGTGTTGTTAAATTATTAAAATGCTAACAAAATCTCCTGTACTGACCAAAAAAAAAAGTTTGGGAATCCCTGATCTAGGTCGATGAAACAATGTACTATATCACCTGGTATAAAGTGCTGTGGCAGCGCAGGGCTCAAAGCCAGTTTGGCTGTCTTCCCGTGAACAATCACTCTCAGAGTAAGATCGTTGGCGTGGAGGAGGAATGGCAACAGTACGGCCCGTCAAGGAGGAAGACAATATGGCAGCTGCCAGGGCAGACCTGTTACAGTAATAAGAGAGATTACAAAATGTAAAAAATAAATGAAAAGATATTGGAAAAATACACCTGAAACCGGCATGTTCGATAAACATTATGACTAAAAATTAGTGAATTATAGGACCCTCAAAAATATTGAGAGATGAGTAACATGACTGAGGGGACCAAAGTGAAAAGAATGGATTGGGATATGGTATGTGGGTATACCTGGGTCTCTCTGGAGAGGGGTTGGGGCTTCGTGGGGGAGGAGTGCGGGGAACAGCAGGTCTGGGGGCAATGGTGGCAGCAGGGATCAAGCCATGAGATATATTCCGCTAAGCAACAACAACAAACAAGATTACACATTTTACTATACAACTAACGTTACATCACAGGATACACGTTAAATCGTAACGTCAGTAACTAACCATTGGTAAGAAAATAAATACGTTCTGAATTAATGTATCTTTTTATAGGTTGCTTAGTAACACGACCTTAGCCACAGTACGCCACAAATGTAGCTTATATTAGTTATATTTAAGCAATAGAAGACTTACAAATTCTCTCTTCTCTTTTCTCCTGAAGCTGAAGTTGAATTTTGATGACATAGTCCTCAACAAACTTCCTCGCTTCGGTGAGAGATTTGACATTAAGATTTATGAAAACCGCGGCCAGGACTGATCTTTCCAGAACTATCGGTGTAGAAAAGCTATGTTTTATAGCTCATAACTGACAATTTTATAGGTTATTTTTTATAAACGACTATTTTTTTAATCGAAATCTTACTGGATTCAACTCAACTTCACGTAACTAGACGCTTTCCATAAAAAACCTTGAAATATAACAACTCCTCCTATTGGTTTGCATGTGCTCGCGTAACCAATCAGCGTTGCTTTTTAATCGTCTTAGCAACGGCGTCGTGCCACGTGTGAGTGCTGCAGTTCTCCAGCAGAGGGAAGTCTTGACCGCTCTCTTTCTGCCTTCGCGTGCTATTGGAAATTTGACTTCTGATGTCGGGTTCATAATGCAAGTTTTGAAATGGGAGGGCGTTCATGTGACAGTTTTTTTTACCTGGGAAATCTCGTATTTAAGATCATTCCAAAAGCACGTGAAGGTAGCATCTTCAAGCACGTGAAGGTAGCACGTGGTAAGGTGTTTGAGAAAAATAATAGATGATTTATAATAGTTGTCATTGCATTATTATGCAATGTTATTAATGTATAACATGTAGTTTTGGCTTTCAACCAGGCGTTGTGTCCTCAGTATCTTAGTTATAGTATATTTGAAAATATGAAGAACTATCTAAAGACTTAATGATCACCTTCTTTGTTGTGCAGTTTACGTCTGACTATAGATTAAATTTGACAATTTCTAAAAATTAAACCCCACACATACTTTGACCTTTAACAGTGGAGTTAAAGGCCACAGTTAAATGTAATTGTCACCAAAAACACTAAAGGCAACCACTACATCACTTTCCTAAACACCTATAGTTTTGCAGGGGATTTTGTGAAATATGCATTACCTAAAATTGTACCTATACAATGAACACTATTTAACAGCAAAATATGTTATACATTTGTAGCTAAAATTATGAAATGCTAAAAGTGTCTTTTTATTTTATCACTACAACTATTATTGTTTATTTGGAATAAATCCATAGAACATACTGAAAGCAGTAAAGAGGTCAGTATTACTGTCACATCTTAACAGTTTTTAATCCTGTTGTGTATCTGTGGAGTCAGCCCAGCTGGAGTGAAACCTTCTATACTTAGTAACTATCTAATCTTCAAATGAGAGTACTAACACAAATACATTCACTAGATAAAGTGTAATGGCACTGAACAGTGCCATGTTGTTTCCATGTTGACGACAATTTAAGTCGTCATAAATATTTTTGTTGTACTAGTATTAATTCCACTATGTATGGATCAACTTGTCTCCATTAGAAGGTGGCTTAAATGTATGCTTCCTGTGCTGAAAAACTACAAAACTGCTGAAGAGGATAAAGTGGGCGAGTCGATTCATATTAGAAATCACTCTGGCAGAGTGTTCCGGTTAAAAGCAGACTCACATGGGATATGTAAATGATTCCAGTAAAACTTCAGAATAGTTAAATAAGTCCTGAGTCATTGTATTTCTGATATTAATGTTCTCGAGCTGTAGAAGATGCGGATACATTTTCTCTATCTTTCTCTTACACACACAGACACACTTAACCACTGTGACATCACTGCTGGCATTGGTAAGCAATCTCTCTAATAACCTAACCAAAGCCGCACCATCAAATTCCCCAGTCTGTGAGTGATTTAAAATCCATTAGTCCACCACACCATTTTCACTGCCCAGATTCACATGCGCACAGAGCACAACACAAATTATGCTTTTCCTTTACTACAAAGAAAGGAACAGAATGTGAATCTCTTTCTGCTTTACTGGGGTGATGTTCACGATCGATCAGTATTACTGCATTTTAATTTCTAATGGGGAAATGACTCCATTCTGCCATGCCTTTTAAGTGATTTTCACATGTGAGTCAGAGTGCGACAATTCTTTGAAATATATACTTTAAAATTCTCTAAGAAGAAGTCGGTAGAATAAGAGTGGTTGTGGACTATAGCCACATCATACTCCTACATTCATACTGTCAGTTTTTGGTCTTGAAAAAAAATACAATTTGGAAAAATAAAGATGAATTAGGGCAAAACTAGAACCGTGACCTGTATGACACTTCATTACACAATTGTTACTTTTAACCAGAATTGGCATGGTTGGGATGGTTACACAGTCAATCATTACAGTAGCCTCTTGCACAATAAAACAACCACAGGTTTGACCCCACATTTTATTTAGATCAAGATTTACATATACAACATAAAAGAAGGCAACAATATAGATTTCATTATAGTCCAGACATTACCTCAGAAGTATCCCATTGGTAATCTACATACATTGTAGACACAAGAGCAACTAATCTAGAAATCTGCTTTATTATTATGTTACCATTTGTAACCAAGCTAGAATTTAGGGACTTGATGCAGATACTGGCTTTACCCTAAAGAAACGGTCTGTGAACATTAATGTTCATTAATATGTCACCTTACAATATCAACATCCTCTCAGAACAGTGTTTGTCATTATAATTCCAAATGTGGCACTAGCAGAGTCATAAATGGTAAGGATACATTCATTAACAATAATAAAAAATATTTACAAGCAAGGAGCAGAGGCCCACAGTTAAATACGATTTTGTCAGTGTAGACTGTTGTAAGGCATTTTAAAGGCTTCTGACTTCTAGGATTCTGAGAGGCAGTGTTTTTTTTTACAAATAAATGAAAAGTTAAATATTGTCAGAAAGACAAAAAACACTTAGCCATCTGTACCGTTTTGAGCTATACCATATAAACAGAATAACATACACCAAGTAACAGATAAAGATATGTAACCAAAAAAAGATCCAGGTTACAGTTTCACGATACAAAACCTAAATACTTCCAATACTTAAAATGAATACATGTTTACTTTATATAGATATTTTTTCTCTTTATTTTGCATATAAATTATTTGATTATCAAATGTGCATAAAAATCTACTTTGTAGACAGTGAAATATTCCAACACTGAAGAAGTGCCAGGTAAAACACATCGAACAAAGGTTAAAAAGAACGGCATTTGTATTCACTGCTATATATTCCATCCTTCTTGCTTGAATTTGGTGCTTAAATACTTGAGTTACACCAAATCATATTACTGTTTGTAATAGACATTCCGAGGGCAAGAGCTATTCACCATCCTCTCCTACATTCTGTTCTTCTACAGTGATTGACACAGGATTAGAATTCTGTTTTGATGATGCAAGATCCTCACAGAAAGGCTGTGGTGGTCTGTCTGTAAGCTACAGGCTCAAAAAAGACTGCATGTTAACTGCCAATCTACCAGCCTTCATTTTAATATGAATAAGATGCCTGTCTATGCCACTAATGTGGATTTTTACAACAACAAAAAAAGCAACAAAATAAAAAAATATTCCTTCATAACACCGTTTAGCCATTCAATACAACAATAACAAAACAAGTACAAAAAAAGTAATCAAATACTTCAAGCAGCATGCACGTCGTGTTTTTATCTACTGATTTGTTAAAACGCGTAATTCTTCACCTTTATTGGTGCGATTTTCGAGAAAACCAGACTAGTGAAGGAATAAAAGTATAGCTTACATCTCTGTTTACAGGTCTGTGCAAAATGTACATTTTATTTTCCATTTGTAATTTATTTGACTCTGTCTAAAAATCTCTCCTTGTAATATAGTGTGCTTTTACGCTATCAGCATACATATAAATCCAGTTCAGTTTAGTAGAGGGCGCTTTCATTACATGAGTTGGGATAGGTAGGTCTGTTCCAGGGTCCACTGTAATCTGCTGTAGGGAGACTTAGCGTGCTGTTGCTCTTCTTGTTCTTAAGACCCCAGCTGAGGAATGATGGTTTTTTGGCTACCTTGCGAGACTTCGGGTTCTTATCATCCTCATCGTATGCCAGGCAGATCATGGAGTAGGTCTTCGGCAGACCACCGCAGTATGTAGCACTCTTGGTAGGCTTCAGAGATTAAATAGAGAGAGGGGCAATTAAATAAAATAGCATTTATTTGAAATAAATATTTTGTGATATTACAAATGTCTCTACTGTCACATGATCAATGTAATTCATCCTTGATGAAGAAATGTATTCTTTTTTTTCGTACTGATCCTTTGAACAGTAGTAAAAGTATATATATTCCTAACTATATTGTTAATATTAGTGCATCTAAATAAATATTATTAAAAGCAATTCCTCTTTGGGATATTAAACAATCCCTCAACCAATCAGATAATGGTAGGCAAAGAAAACCTTGAAAAAAAAGCAATTACCATTGGCTGGCTGCTGCTATCCATCATGCTGACCACTCTGATGTTGACGCCCTCCTCATCCACATCCTTTAAGAGCTTCATAACATCACTCACTCCCATCCATTTACACTCTGTGTCGCCCACAGCAACAATGTAATCTCCCTCTCTCAGTCCCTCAGCCTGGAGATGAAGAGATAGTGTAGAGAAAAAGAAAGAAGGTCAGAGAAGTAAATCACGTCTTGCAAGAGTGACGCTTTGACCCTTCAGATATTTATGGTATGAGTTTATCAGCACAACCTTATTGCGGTTACCATAGAGATGAGCTCTGAGAAGATTCATTCATGTGTACCAACAAAATAAAAGGAGTTATTTGTGAGAGATACACAGCTGTTTGAGACAGCTTGAGATGCATATGGTCAAAAACAGGTGCAGTGGGCGTGGATTCATGCATTTTGTTTTCATTCAATTGCCGTGGTCAAAGATTAAATCTGCCCTAAGCCTCAAGGACAATCACAATTTCACACGTATAAAAGGAAGATTAATTGAAACAGGAAGAAGTTCTCTACTGATAAATGTCACAATCTGTTTCTGTTTGCTCTTCTCAGTAAGACGACACAATCAAATCGAGGAGGAGGGAGAAGTATACAACACAAGGAACACAAAAGAAGGTATGCTGACAAATGTTTCAATTTCTTTTTGTCCATGTAACTTTAGACAGTGGGGTCCAATTATTGTTTTGAACACCATTGACTGTCTTTTGTGTTCAGCAAAGCAGCTTAAGCATTAGTGTGTTTTCACACTTGAGTCCTATTTTAAAGAACCAAATTCCTTTAAGTAGAATCAAGTGAAAAAGAACCCAGTTCTTTAAATTCACACGGTCCCTGTCCCTTTTTTTCATCCACTTAAGTTGGAAAGTGGTCTCAGACTGTGCTTGTTTGTGTTCATACTGTTGCTTTTTTGATCTAGTCCAGTTCAGTGTTTGATAGCTGACCCCATGGCCTCGAAAATGTAATCACATTGTATGTGCCTCATCAAGATATCTGTTTGTAAAGATTGTAAAGATTATTATTATAATGAATGATTATATATATATTTTGTAAAACAACAGCGCATACAACAGCTATAATTGTTGAATGAGCTTATATCAAATATATCATTTTTTTTGTTTTGTTTTTTTGCAGAAGGTAATGATAACATCAGCATAGGAAAAACAACAGACAAATACAATCAAAGGAAAAAAAAATAATAAACTTCTTTAAATTTTCCAGGTACAGGTGGTATACCTAAAAGCAGGATTCAATAAAGAAATGGAATAACCACTGTGACATCACTGTGAAAAAAACTGTATATTCTTCACTGCATGAATAAAACTTATACAGGCTTCTGATCCTCAAAGTTGGGTTGGGAGCTGAGTCTATACTACGCAAGCTATGACTCCCACTTTGATATTAGCCAAATTGCAGTCTTCGAACCTGTGTTTATGCCTACTGTGAAATTACCACCACATCAAACGTGACGTGCTAACATGGAAGCTACTATGAAGCTATTGGGTTTGCTTCAGGGAAAATTTATTTTTAAGAAGCTTCCCAAATATGGAAACCTCGACAAGACTAAGGAACACTTACCGCTGCAGGACAAAGGGGATCGAGTGACTGTATCTGAACGGGTGCATCACCCTTCAGAGTAAATCCGAGGTCTCTGTCCTGTAGTCTCAGCCGGACGGTGCGTGGAGCTGACCATCTCTGCTTTGCTGAGAACACTGACAAAGGCCCCTGCACAACACAAAGACAACAGCAAATCACTATAGCAACTCACCTAATTCAAAGACACACAGGGTGTTTTTAAATTTAGCCTGCCACCCTGGTTGTCCTTGGCTATAAATCCAACCTGCTCACCATCCAAACATTTGGCTTACTGACACACTGACTTCACACAGTATATGTGAATGTGTGAACTCATATGGTGTGAAGGTTTACTTAATATCATCATGAAAAGCACCGCCATCTGAGGTGATGGTCAGGTTGAAGCATTTAAGGCAGTGGTCCTCAACCAGAGGGCCCATGAAGTCTTACTTCCAGGGAGGCGGAAAAAAAAACCTTTCTTTTTTTTAAATTGAGTTATATTAAAAATCGTAACTGTAATGATTTAAAAAACACTAAAAGAAAGAATGTATGTTATAAATATTTTTGACCTTATTTGATTACAACAGAACTACAACGGGTACATACTGTATTAGCTTAGATAGGAGGGCCTCTCTAGGAAAATGGAGTCAAAGGTCCAGAACCACTGGTTTAACTATAGGTAAAGGCATGTGCAGCATATGGTTGACCCCTTCCTAAGAAAGGTCATTTGACTTCATTAAGGACTTGCAAAGCTTATACGTTAAACTGGCCTACGAAAAAAAAATTCAAGTGAGGGTTCATTTAAAAGTGCCCATAGCAACTGTTACAGGATCACAGCAGTGGTTCTTTGAACTCTCTGAAGGTCACTCAGACATCTGAAGGTGGTAAAACTCAAATATATGCTTCCATAAAACTAACCACATCATAAACTCTGCCTCCTTCACCTGAATTACCCTGCTCCCCACAGCCTGAGGGAACGGAATATACGTCACTGTGGTTCTCGAACGTTCCAGTGCTGTACAGCAGATTTACAATTCTAAGATTCTAGAGTCAAAATTATTCTTCCAGCTTCACAGAATCTACTGCAGATGAAGACTTGAGGTTTAACAGAAATGAAACTCTTTTTTAATATCTTAAAATTAATTAAATAACACTAATTAAGTAGTTCAGAAGAAAAAAAACTATTAAAACCTAATAAAAACACAGAAATGATTCGTAAAATATAATGTATTTTTTCTTTAAAGTAATTTTTAATCAAAAGTCTTAAATAAGGTCGGTGGTTAACACAAGCTCAAAATATTTTTATATTTTATTCTATGACATGATATGCAGCATTAATACACCCCTAGTGATTTTTTTCTAAGCTTTACACGTCTTGAAAAATGTGGTTGTTAACAAGTAGCTAAATGGGACTATAGAGGTTTTGAGGATATGAAACATCATTGCATGAACAGGAAAACTCATCTACTCGCAAGTCTGCTTTTACAGCCTTGTGTTTATACTTGCATTGCTAAAAACTATTCTAACTCAAACTTTCCAACTTGTAGACTTTAAATAAAGATTTAAAGGGTTTTCAGAAGCTTTGTGGTGGTGATGTTGAAGTCATAAGAACACAGTGTAGTTCTTCTAGCTTTTTACTTCTGGTGATTGTATTTAGGCATCATAAAAGTTGTGTTCATTTGCAAAGATTATATGGAATAAAACATTTAAGAATCAGAAACATTTGTTGGTCACAGAGCTTATTTTCTGCAATAATCTAAAATACAATGTAAAAATCCTACTGGATATTGTTGAGAACTAATGTTTAAGTGGGAATCACATTAAAAAGAAATCACTTTAAAAATGGCACTTGAGTTTCAGAGTCATAGACTGAAGATGTCATAACACTCAGAAAAGGTTCAAACCAGGGTTATTCATATTAGTACTGTAAGTATCATACTCTACAGACTGACCAAACAGATTCCCCAAAAATTCAAAAAATATAGCCTTGGATTGTGAGGCTTTGGTCTGTTTGGCCAGTGTGTACAGGTCAAATCAACATGGGTCTGTTCAACAGCACATATGCTTACAGAATACTTGGATATTTTGCTATTTTGTGTACTAATAAAAAGTTGCACATTTGCACAAGCATTTCTGTGCTGTGAAAAGAGCTCAAACTGTTTTTGAGTAAAATTAGTAGCCCACATACCAGCCGATGGAATAGGTCTGTGACTTTCACCTTGGTGGAAGCTGGAATCTCCATCTCAGCTTTCTTTTCTGTTTTAGCTAACAGAGAAGGAGGAGGGGAAAAGTTAGTGCATGTTTACACCGTCAACTGAACTTACCACTCTTGTTCTCTGCTTTAAGATGCAGGTCGTATTCTGAGAATCTCATACACAGTTCAAAATGTGATGCTTCGGTGAACAAAAAAAAACTCACTGCTGCATATAGGTTACATTTTAGATTTAAAAAAAATCTGCAGCAGAATTTTCAAAGTTTAATGAGCAAATAACATCAATCCCCATTAATCCAATCATGTGATCAGGAGAAACAAAACATTTGTTTACACCTGGAATTATCGCAAATGTACTGGGACACATCCAGATGCATTAGTGTTTATAATATAAAATTGTGATATGGTTACATTGGTTACTGACAGAAGGGGCGGACACTATACTTTTAGTCCTGTACGTTTAGTTCCACTGATTTTCAGTCATACGAATACAAATGTGAGAGACAGGAAGCATAATCTCAGCACTAGTAAATCTCACATCTAGTAGTAGATTGCACATTTTGCATGCATTATGCTGAAAAATTTTAAATCCTCAAAGTCTAGTGCCACCGTGGCTTAAATGTAGTCTGAATGGTCACTTCATTCTGAAACTGACCACTTGTGATCAGATCACTGGTGGGTGTTAATATCATGTGCAAATGTTGTCGACCTCTGACTTACAGATAATATCTGGTGCAAGCATGTAGTCTGTAAACTCATCTTCCTTGTCATTTTGGTCAAACTTGGTAAGAGAGCGTTTGAGGCTAGCTTGCAGGATGTGACTCAGAATGTCCAGTTCTTTCAAGTGTCGACAGCAAGAATGCGTGCGGATGGCCTCTTCATGTCCCATGATGGAGCGCTGCAGATGAGCTTTACCTGAGCAAACAGACAGAAAATATTAGTTTAGTTTACTAAAGTGGAATATCCCAATCATTTACACCTCACAGGTCTATGTATGAGCATCTCACCTATTCTCCGTCTGTCGTCCTTATTCTTCAGGATGTCAAGAGGAGAACGTCCCTCCGGCATGGCATCATATAGTTGTGACAGAGCCTTCTCTTGCTTGTCCTCATCATCAGTAGGCGTCACTACACGTACAGACACAGGTATCATCAATATTTAAACACTGCATTGTTTTGGTCAATAAAACAGGATACATGTACATTCCTGTAAATTTCATCTCATTCCACTGAGGCATTTACACGTCCCATTGTGTATTTATTCAGTTGGCTGAGTCCAAATAAGCTCATTAATAGCCAAAACTCTCTGTTATGGTTATGGAGATGTAAAGCACAAGAGAGGGGGAGAGGATGGAGGGGTAACTGTTTAAATAACAAAGAGAATGTTACATAATCCCGTTCAGTCTTTCAGCACACTGTCAAAAGTAGCCAAGATACTGAACCGTCTCTGGCTTTCATCTGCCTCCCTCTTTACGTCCTCAAAAAAGCTCCTCAGAATAAAGTCCATTAAAGCACTGATACCTGAATCCTTCTCTGCTCTCACAAGGAAATGAAACAGTTTCTATGAATGAGACACAAAGGTAACCTTTAAAGGTTCCAATGGGCTGTCAGCCAATGGGAGATGGCCAAGAGCTGTGATTGGCTACTTGACTTACACTGGTGGTCAAGCAGAGCGGTGGAAACAAAGTAATGGGCCAGTGAGGTGTAGTGACTGGTCTTCAGATGGGACATGGTAGTCCAGAAAAAGGGCACGTTGTTCTTAATGGGCGTCTGGATCATGGACTGGTGAACTTGACTGTAGGTCTCCCCCACCTGAGAAAAGAAAGCAGAGAGGGGTAAATGTCACAACCACTCTGGACGGAGAAGAAACTAGGCTTTAAAAAAACTGCATACTGATAGGATCAATAGGTCATGTACTTATATGTGAAAATGTTTTTGATCCCCCAAGGTTGAATTAAAATTGAAAGAACACCATGGCAAAATCAATGATTATAACTTATAAAAGTTATAAAATAACTATTTTCTGTTGTACTATTTATTAACATGTAATTGTATTCCTGTGATGGCAAAGCTGAATTCAGTCTTCAGTGTCACATGAATCTCCAGAAATGATTCTGATATGCTGATTTGGTACTCAATAAATATTTCTTCTTATTATCAATGTTAAAAAAACATTTGTGCTGCCTAATATTTTTGTTGAAAATAAATATTAAGGATTAGAGTATTCTTTTGATGAATAGAATGTTAAAAAATAATCTTTATACTTTACATGTCTTTACTGTCTCTTTTGATAATAATATCAATAAAAGTATTAATTACTTTAAATCAAATTCAATCAAAGCTAGTGAATTTAGCCACCAATTCATTATAATGAGATTATTCAATTATATAACAATATTATTCAATTCTATAATGAGATAATTCCGAGATTTGCTAAAGATTACATTTAACAATGTTATTCAATTATTAGTCTTTAAAAAAATACTTTAAGATGACAACAAAGCTAATCAAAATGGAAAAAAATGGAAAATGAACATGAATAATTAAATATCACCTAAGACCAATATAAACAAAATATACTGTCCTATAATAGATTGATATTAAAAATCGATTTGTGCATCCCAACTGTAATATCATTATTTTTATTTATTTTTTTAAGTACCTTGGCAGCCTCTTGGGACATTTTGAGCAGGCTAAAGAACTCATTTCTGATTCCTGGCAGGGTGATCTGCTCAAACATACACTCCTGCGCCTGTGCTAGCATCAGCCGGATCAGCATGCTCAGCATTGCAGGACTCATATCATAACTGGGAGTGTGTGTAAATGTCTCCTTCAGGAAGTGCAGCACACCTACAGCAGAACATACAGAAACAAAACCAGAAAGAATTCAACATTATATCTATACAATATTTGCCTTTGTGTCCTTATATTTGCCACCCACAGCAAAGTGTAAACTAAACAGAAAATTCTAGATAATATCTTAAGCTTCTCAACAATATAGCTTAATAAAATAGTATTGTCATTTCCTTCATCTAATGCTTTTGCAAAAACACAGAGCTTCGAGACAAAAAAGACTTGTAGGACAGTGTGTCAATCCATTTTTGTCATAAAGACAACAACAAAAGGAGAGAGTGCACATATTTGGACATTATTTCCGGTGGAGATGTACAAAACATTCTAGGTGATGAAAGATAGCGGGGTTGGCTGTTGTGATGGCTTAAGAAAGCCAGCCAAATCTCTCTCTAGGCTGCTGTTATTTTAAGGAGGTTAAAAACCAACACAAGCCACTGAGTTCCCATGAGCCTGTGACAGATCTGCTGTTGAGGGGGAAGAATTACATCATGTTCACTCCACCTAGTTAAAACACAACCAGAACCTGAATACATGTCTGTTCTCATGAGGCAGGAGTTCATCCACGGTTTCTCATGGCTGGTTTTGGATACTTTGCCTTCTCAAAAACTTATCTGCATATAATAAGTAAATCTGCACAAAACCCCTCACCTGCAGATTTCTGGAAAGCAGCGATGGCGTCCTCGAGTCCAGCTTGTGTCTGTCTGTCAGCACGGGTGCCAATCTGGGAGTAGAGAGCTGCCATATTGAAAAGCATGCTGGCTTTCTCCAGAGAGATGTTTTGCTGGCACACAGGCATGCCAGTAAAGGAGTCATACCTGCGTAGGCACAAAATATGTACATTAAAACCAAGCGGAAACTTACCCCAGTTTCTGTTGAAGCCAATACGGAAATAACTTAAACTGCAATTCATAGACTGATGACTAAAGACTCTCAAGAATCTCATTTAGCCTATGTTGAAATTCCCAACTTTACAGCAGAAAATAACATGTTTACAGCCTGGTACAAATTGTGGTTTTGGTCTATATAGCTAATTTTGCCTTTCATGAAAACTGTGAGGGGCTGAATTTTTTTATAACTCATTCATTTACATTATATAAAGCCTTAAAGTTCTGCATAATTAAGGGCGTGGCCACCTTGAGAGACAGGTAGATAGCAAATTATCCACTGTCTGTTAGTCATTCCGTCACCTCAGCTCCGCCCACATCCCTCCTCTTTGCCTAATTTCTGTTATCCGGGAGTGACACGCTATGACACGCTGGCAAAATGTCTAATTTACACTTCAAAACTGCTCTTCTAAATCTTATGGGTGACGTCACAGACATTTTGTCCGTATTTTTTTACAGTATTATTTTATGGTTAAAACTCATGTTGACAAAAAAAACACAGGTGAGGTTTTTTTTGTTTGGTTACATATATGCAATGCTGTGTTAAAAGAAATTGCATACTTTATGTTTATTGTTTATGTTTAACAGCTCAATTAATTCTCTACACGTTTTTCTTTATTTATCCTGTCATCTCCCTTTGTCTCTAGGGTATAAATGAAACAAAAAAGCTGATGTATAAACAGAAACAACAAAAAAAGCCTGACAGCCCAGTCAGACCAGTTGTGCATTTCCTCTGAAGGAGTTATGTTTACAGCTGACAGAGTAGTGTGTAAGTTCATTACAAGCATATTACTGCTGGTGTGAATGAGATGCAACCTACCATGTGAAGAAAATACCAAGCTGGCGTGTAGGGGAGAAAAATCGCGTCTCCAAGAAGGAAAGTTGACTGAAGTAGTTGGCAAGCAAATCCACACCAGAAGGATTACGACTGGGGGTTCGGCAGGCCTGAAACACACACACACTTACTTCAGGACCTTTAATAAGACCGGTCTCATTGGTTAGACTTGTGCATCTGTTTTTACTGAACAGATTTATTTAATCCTAAACTTGGCACTTCTCACAGATGTTGTATAATACCTGTCTCAGGTCCATCAGGTCATCGATCTGATCCTGAAAGTTTGAGCCATCTTCACTGTAGTGTTCCAGGATGAAGTCCTGTTCAAATAAAGCATCAATTCATTCATAATGTCAACACAAACACAAAAAGGCCACAGTCACATATTCACAGGCCTGTTCTCCTTGTTAAACTTGTCTGCAGTAAGAAAACAGATGTAACAATGGCCCGGTGTCATATATTCACCTGCATGGCTGTGTCATTATGGATCAGCTAAATTACAGGTTGGAAGCATCTGACTGATTCTTGTCTCTCAACAAACATCTCAACACCCACTTATTTATAAGATAATAAATGCCATGCATCAGACATCACTGTAGACTTTCAAATTCACAATTAAAGGCTTTGGCTTCCTTGATTAAACTACTTTCTATTTTTAATTAGAAAAACTTTAAGAATCATGAAATCCCCCTAACTGAACGCCTGATAAGGTAAACAATGAGGCGTTGTGAAAGAAACTGACCTTGAGAGGAACAGAGAAATCAACATCCTTTGTCTCCTTCAGTCCCAGAGGGATGAGCGGGATGATAGATGTCTCTCTGTAAAATGAATAAAAGAGAGGAAATTACATTTTAGAAAAACCAACAGAGAACACTTACGCATTTCAATAAGAAATAATAAGACTTCAAGGCTGACTCAGAAAGGCACAACCTCCTAATCTGTGTGTGACTCAGAACTGAGACATGCTTGTGTATGTGACCCCTTTCACACATTACAAATCTCTGCGAGATTCAATCAGCTCTAAGATTGAAACAGCTGATTCTGAAATAGAGGATGGTTTACCATCACAAGCCTACGTGCGTTCTAGAAAAATATTGACTATTAAAATGTGACATAAGAAAAAGGTGTGTGTATGTGTGGGTATGTTTGCTACATTTTGCACTGATCAAACTTCGTACACTTCAGCACAATATAATTATATGCAAGTTGTCATTACATCAACTAGTGCTTGCACTGGTGGGACACTAGCCCAAAGCAGTCTGAATGAAGACAGACTAGAAAACACATGAGTGTGAACTGATGACAGGCAGTCCTCGTCTGTCCTGATTGTGTCTTGATGACAGATAACAGTGCAGCACCAGTGTGGTACTGGGAAATGTTTCTGAGAAATATGGCAGGAAATGTAAGAGAAAACATCACTTGTGCTTCAAGGAAATGTACCTGTAAACTAAATTCTCTGTGCATAAAAAAACCCAAAGCAGCAGAAAACTTCTCAAGAATTACAATAACATTTCCATGTTGTGTAGTGTCGCAAATCTCAGCATCATGGTGAATCCTCCATTTTTTCAGTGCACTATGTAATGAAAACTTCAAAGAATGCAAACCAATCACGGTGCAGAGTATATTCACTGCAGAGAAACAGAGAACAGAAGACAGGTTGTTCTTGTACGCTCTTCAGGCCATGAGAAGAAAAGTTTTATTTTCAAAAAACAGTCAGAGGGGGATAGAGGGGGTGCAGGGCATGAAAGAAATGAAAGAATGCAGTTTTGTACTCTCTCTCTCACACACACACACACACACACACACACACACACACACACACACACACACACACACACACACACACACACACACACACACACACACACACACACACACACACAGAGAGTAAGCTGGCAGCCAGGTGCAAAAGAGAATGCCACATTGTGTACAGCTACAGGAAGACCATGTTCTGTTTGGTCTTCTGTGCATTAAAAACACAGGTGATAACACTACACCAATGGGAATTTTCATTTTCTCACACTCATGTGGTGATATAGGCTTTGTTTGTTTTAAAGGACAAAAAAGCAGGTTTGTAGAAATTTTAAGGAACATATTTGCAGTGCAGAGGAAGAGAGTAACCGGAGCTTCTGGAGAGAGAATGCAGGCTGGTATGCACAAGCCCTTCAAAGTCAAAAAGCACCACCTCAAATATACTCTCAAATGCAATACCTGTCTAAAACTGACACACCTACTGTTTTATCACTGCTATTAGTAACATTGCAAAGTAACAGAAAAGTAAAAGCATGCAATAGTAAAAGTATGCAAAAGTATGCATTCATTAAAAGTATGCAATAACAGAAATGGAAGTATTGGAAACACGAAGGGACCCAAAATCAAACAAAGTGAAATCATTTAGATTCGCATCCCTTTGTCTTCTACCTATGCTAGGCTTCTCTCAACCAACACCAGACAACTTCAGATTGTTGAATTCTGATTGAATCATTATTTGAGTCATTTGTTACAGAACAGATCATAGCACAAGAGAGCTAAAAGGTTAGGGTTTTTTATTCATGAAAAAGAAAAAAATATTAAAAAGTTATAAGCTTATAAGAAACATTCAGTCAACAAACTTATGCCTTGGTTGAACTAGGAAAGAAAAAGAATACAATATGATGATATTATATGGTATTTTTGTCCAAGCAATGGTGTTGTTTTGGACTCTAAATATTTTAATTATATGGACTAAAATAGTTAAAACATTCTTCAAAATATATTCCTTTTGTGTTCAGTAGAAGAAAGTAAGTCACAAGGAACAATATTAAGGGGGAGTATTTTTCATTTTTGAGTGAACTATCCCTTTAATACATACCACACTTTTACTTCAAAAAGAAAAAAGGGTGACTGTCTCATGTTTACAGCTTTAAAATGAGTTATAATTATGGATGTAGGTCAGGGGTTCAGAATCAGGTGCAGATGTCTGCAAGAGGTTTTTCTGGTTTACTATGAACCTTTCAGGCACAGGGGATAAACACTCTTTCATTAGTGCTTGGCCTAGAGGAACAAACTTCAGACTATATACAACATGTTATGAAGCTAATGCTGATGAAGAACTAGGCCAGCACTGCTCAGTTAAGCAGGGTTTGAGCTGAAAATATGGCTGAGCTTTCTAAGAGCAGAGAAAGATGGCTGTTTTCGTGAAGAGAGTGAAGCAGGCCAAAGACACTCAAGGGTGCATACGTGCGCACACACTCTCACTCACAGTGGTCTGAGAGGCGAAAGAGGGCTTAGAGAGGATTTAAAGAGGACAAGAATCCAACCGTAACCAAGGAAACACTCAAAGCCTACAAAATAAACAAAACATACACAGTATGACAGTCACAAAAGCATGACTGCAGTGCCACTAATGAAGCCTTTCATTTTGGCTATAGGGTTTACTTTGTATGCCTAAAGAAAGAATCACTTAAACATCCTTGGATATGCATGTTTTTCTCTCCCTATTGCATTCAAATTACACTACGACCATTCTAAGCCATACCTTTTTTTTCACATAATGATTTAGAAAGAATTTGAAGCAGTAAGATAATATACATGCTATAATTGTGATACCATGGAAAAGAAAGCAGAAACACAAAATTAATGGCATGTGGCATGTGTTTGAGAAAAGAAGATGAGCCTAAGGATTCACCAGAATCATCAGCCTGTCAAACCAACTCAGCATAAACCTGTCTGACCAGTTGTGTGGAGTGGAGTCTCTTTCTATTGCGAATGTAAAGGAACTCGAGAAGATGTACCCGATTGACCATTGAACCTGCAGGCTATGTCTTATCAACCAAGTTTAGATTATTTATCAACAGGGCTTGACATTAACACCCTCCAAATGCGGGTAGATTTCAGATGTGGCGGGTATGGCCTTATAAGTCAGTTTTATTACATTCACATACATGGTACGGGGGCCCAGCAAGATGGTTTGTACCCAGGGCCTAAAATTTGGTGCTACGCCGTTGGTCACAAATATTACATCCATGCATTAAGCAGCCCAATTAAATACCTGTCTGTCATTAATGTTAATCAAACAACTACAGATGTTAAATAAATGTATACATATTAAATAAATATGTATTAGTATTTAATATAATTTGCGTAGGGTATTTTTTAAATATATGTATATATATATATATATATATATATATATATATATATATATATATATATATATATATATATATATATATATATATATATATATATATATATATCCTAACTAAAATAACTCATAGCCTATCATATTACATTTCTCATATTAGCCTATCATATTGCCCACCCCTTGCCCACCTGCACATCCCAGCTGATATACAATGTAGTCTTGATTTTTTTTTTTTTTTTTTGGGGGGGGTCACTCTGCATTTGGTTTGAAAGGGTTTTAAGTTTGAAAGTTTGAAAGGGTTTTAAATCTTCTAAATCAAGTAAAATGACTCAAAATAAAGTAATTTTATGCATGCCAAAGTCAACTTTAAACATATACAATGTAATTTCCAAACAGCAAAATTGTGGTCAGTAAAAATGCTGAGTGGCTAATTACTTTGGAAAACAACTAGCCACAGTGGCTGGTGAGCAAAAAAAATTATGCCACGCCCTGTTTATCAAGTATAGACAGAATTTATATAACTCAATTATAACTTATTATTATTATTTGTTACTGTTATAATAGCGCTTTTCTAGGTACTCAAAGTGCTTTACATTTAAAAGGGGAGAATCTCTTCAACCACCACCAATGTGCAGCTTCCAATCGGATGATGCGACGGCAGCCATATTGTGCCAGAACACCCACCACACACCAGTTTATTGGTGAAGAGGAGACCGAGTATGAGGATGATTAGGAGGCCATGATGGACAGGTTAAACCCCTACTCTTTTTCTGAAGGGCATCCTGGGATTTTTAATGACCACAGAGAGTCAGGACCTTGGTTTAACGTCTCATCCAAAGGATGGTGCTTGTATAAAGTATAGTGTCCCCATTAGGAGTGCTCATATTAACGTTTAACTGTTAGTTAGAATTTTAATCCATTAACACTATCAGTTAAACGTTTTTTTTTTTTAAATGACATGCAAAATAAGCTAAAAAGTATTAAAATACTGCAGTAGACTAGTACAAGCTCCTGACTGGTGGAGGAGAGCAAATGAAAGTCACTTCCCAAAGGCTGGCCGCTCTAGCGAGACGTCTCTGTATTCCCCGGGCATCAGTGCCTTTTCGTAGTGTGGTTTTGTCTGACAGCTGGACAGCGAGTCCGATTGGAGCCAGTGTTTTTTTCCGTTTTTCGTTTTTTTTCTTTCTTGGCTTAAATTGTTGCAGCCATTTAAATAGTTCAGTTTTGTTTTTAATGTCAAAGTAGTTATATTTTGTTTAGTTTCTTTGTTAAGTTAATTTAGAAAAATGTTTAGAGCAATTTTTTTGTTTGTTAAATGAAAGTTTTAATTGTTTTAAGTGACAGCCATGTGACCAGTAGTCGACAGTGACTTAACCACGTTTAATCAGTTTAGCCTCTCAAATCAGCTCTAGACTTGTCTTGCCTATAATAAAATCCATAGATATAAAACACTTCAATGTTAGTTAATTTAGCCTACTATAATATTACCTCCACAGTAAAAAGCATTGACGAGCTGATACTGCTCACAACGGCGCTCACAAACGAAACAAGCTAAACAATCTAATCAAATAAAAAAGTTTTTGAGCATCTAGGACTTATTTTAAGTTTCATTTACGGCCATTTGCTTTGGCTCGCTTTACACACACGTTTATTTTTTTAATATTTGCCAGGAGTAAAATTTACACATGTGGTTTAAACAACCAGATACATTTACACTTGTCCAGTTTTGTCTGAAATGCTTTCAGACCACCTTCTGAAATGGTTTGTTTGGGTAATCGGAATTAAAAAGCCTAACTCTCGAAAGAATCTCGGAAGTCATTTAGGCCAATTCCTGTTCATTTCGCAATCAGATAGATGCCTGGTCAGAGAAAACAAATGAAGGAACCAGTTGTAAAAAGGCCATAACTAGCAGCAGCTGAAGAAACACGCGCTGCTGCTGACGCGTCAATGTCTTGACAGTCACGTAAGCTATTATGGTCTTGTGTTGTTTCCACCAGTGCATCACATCTCATTGTTTCTTTTAATTAATAAAATAAATATAAAATGACGGAGAAGACTAAAAAAAGGTCTGAAGCCCAGCCTGCGTTTAGGTATGATGTGAAAATTGGCTCGAAGACCAGCCCTAGGGGTGTAAAAAAGTCGGGTCCCGTCGAGCTCGGGCATAAATGCAGGGCTCTAGTGTGAATCTAGGTTCTGTTGTTGAGCTGTTCTGTATGTCCTTTAATATGTGCCAACAAAGTAAATAGGGTCCATTTTGATTTCATGATGACTTTAAAGCTACACTGTGTGATATCTTCCCCCATCTAGTGGTGTAAAGATATATGGCAATCCAGTGAATATTAGTTTCTGTTCCTCTCAATTCTGATTTCGTTTTAACTCCTACGGTGGCCGATTTAGTCCAAGATTAACATGGCTTCCAGCTCGACCTCGTTCATGACTGCCATCGAGTGTTAAAATGCGAAAAGCGAAGCTTGAATTTACGGGTTTGTCCCTCTTTGGCTAATGTACTTTCAAGATGGAGGGGCAGCATGGCGACCAGCATTTGAACCCCTCACCCTTATGTATTTTCAATGGCAAATGATAAACTTATGAAAATACTTTATTACTTGAAAGAAGTAAATATACAATAATGAGCTCATATATTTTTGAAAGAACTAAGTGTTTTTAGCTAAGAATAAACAAAAAAAGTTACACAGTGTAGCTTTAATGAGTGCATAGATGACATGAAGCTGTCCGAAGTTAGCTACATTGTAAACTGAAGGGTGTTCACATCCTAAACAGCTCTCGATCGGATAAAGTTCAGGTGGTTTTGACATCAAAATGATAATAGTGCACATACAGCTTTTATGGGGAGTATTTTAACTTAAAGGGATAGTTCACCCAAAATTTTGGCTCATCTTCAAATTGAACACAAAATAATAGATATTTTGAAGAATATGGGTAACCAAACCCGTTGATGGACCCCAATGACTCCCATGATATGGGGAAAAAAATATTATGGACGTCAATAGATCCCAACTATCCCTTTGAGTGCTGCAGGCAATGCTCATCTATAATAAAACTGCAATATTCCAATAAAAAATTTCATGTGACTTAAAAAAAAAAAACTGAAATTAGCACAAAAAAATATTCATCTGACCATTACTCTAAAAGCTATGTGTATGCATTTAGATTACAAACAATGATTGGGCCAACTTTTTTTAAATTTGAACTTTCTTAAAATTCCTTCTGGAAGGCCTTATGACTATGTAGCAAGAGCAAATTCCTTCATAAATAGCATGACATTTATGTGCAGGCTTACATGGAATCATTAGCCACCGAATTTCAAGAAAAGGTTTGCTGATTTCCCCTAAATTGAAACATCTATCATTTACTAAATTCTAGACATTCCCCAGGCCCCTCTACATTTTTTCATTCAATATTTTGGCCAATTTAATTATGCTTTCATCAACCAATAATTCTGTTTAACACTCATAAATCATGTTTAAATACATTCCAAATTTCTTTCAGTAGAGAAAATGTGATACAGGGCAGTGAGTTCATCAGGGAGTTTACTCTATCATTCTGCACACACCACTTACATTACTGTAATTCACCAGGGAGTCAGATAAACTGGACGTGTGTGAGGATTAACTGTGCATTCTGTCTCTAGAATGGATCTTAATCTGCCTTGAGTTCTCACTGTATCTTTCTTCATCCTAATCAGTGATATGTGCATGTACTTACTGTACGTTCTGATAAACTTCCACAGAGCTGTTGAGTAGTTCCAGCTGTTCCATAAGACGCTGTAGAACAGCGTTGAAATAACTCAACTCCAGCACCACTTGCTCCCGAACCTTATTATTGGATGTCGCCCTTGAGAGGGAGAGAGAAAGAGAGAGAGAATAAGTGGAGGTTATATCTACAGTAACTATCTACATGGTCGTACAATTTCACAATGCCTCTGGTTTGAAATGTCCTGTTAGTTCAACATCTGCAGTACAGAAGGGAAAGGCTGATACACTCTAAAATGTTTTGGGTGGTTTTAACCCAATGTTGGGTCAAATATGGACTAACCCAGCAATTGGGTTGTTTTAATCCTGCTTAAGACAGGATTAAATAATTGGGTTAAATAATTGCTTAAGACAACCCAATCGCTGGGTTAAAACAACCCCATTGCTGGGTTAGTCCATATTTGACCCAACATTGGGTTGTTTTTTACCCAGAATTTTTTAGAGTGTAAGACTGGAGCTTTTATTATTTTGTGTGCTTCCAGGCAAATGATAAAGAAGTGCAGAAAGGTTAGAATTAAAACTAAGAAACAAAAATACATAATACATAAAATGCATATATACATGTTGCAATCGCATAATGATGAATTTATGATGTTAATATTGTGTGTATTGTTATTATTATTTTTTGATGATGATGAAAAACAGGGCAAGTTAAAAAAAACTAAATTGTACATTAATGAGACAATTTACTGATTCAATCTGTTAAATGTAGTAAAATTATTTCATATTTCATTGGGTTCCTGAGGCCTGTGACATAATGTGGATCAGGATGTGCTTTAAATTGAGAAAATATTACTTTTATGAGTCCTGTTTGTCCTTGTTTGATACCCTCACATCCCTCACTGACAGAATCACATCAACCTGAGTGGGAGATTAACCTCTCATTGCTTTTCACATCTTCTATTACAATGCAGTGGTTCAGTTTCAACAGCAGAAGGTGTCTAAAAAAATCTTAAAGTCCTCATGAGGTGTATAATATATTATTCCGTACACAAACCCAAAGGCACGTTGGCAGGGCGGGACACCACAAAATTAGCACTCATTGAAACCGGTCGGGCATGTGAGCTCACTCAAACAAACACACAAGAATGTGGATTACAGCCGCTTAGATCAGAAAGATAGAGAAATACGGGGGAGGGCATTATGCTAGCCATGTGGGGGAAGGGAG
The DNA here is from genome assembly GCF_024679245.1 of Pseudorasbora parva. NCBI lineage: Eukaryota > Metazoa > Chordata > Actinopteri > Cypriniformes > Gobionidae > Pseudorasbora > Pseudorasbora parva. The sequence goes on from NC_090172.1 coordinate 36,740,938, forward strand.
GTTAATAAAAGCAGATGACTTCGTTCTTACAATCGATCTATTATGTGGTTATCCTTTCTTCCATGAACCACAAACCTCTGAGACCCATGAATGAGAACACATTCCATATCGCCACTGAAGATAGAGCAGCTATGAATGAAAGGTTAAGAGATTGAGCAAGCATTCACACCCGACCCAATATCAGGTAAAGAAAAACACTCTAATGATGTAATGAACTCTATAAAACTGACTCATGTACATCATTAAAATACATACCAGGATTCTTTAGATCTGACTAACATTAAACAGAAGTTATAAGAGTGTTTCACTTATAATCGACAGAAAGATCCTAAGGCAGCGTTTACATGTGTGTGAGAGAATTTTAGCTTCTGCTGACATGCATTTATGCAAGTCCGTGTATGTGCCTGCATGGATGTGTTAAACAGGCTGACCGAAGACCTCAGGGCCATTTGCACACCCATCACAGCACTGACCTGAACAATGACCTCACTAGTATACCCATTACAACCGTCAACTGGTGGGAATTTGACTAGATCTAGAAACATTCCTTTGGGATTAAAAGCAACAAACTGCTCTATGCCTTATATGCTTGGATCCAGCCTACTTTCAGTCAGCCAGCTTACAATATCCAACCAAACGCCACCCAATACCAGATGACAATAAAAGAGTAAAAGAAAGGACTCGCTTATGATTTCTTAGTCAAAAGAGCTTATCCAAACTTTATTGTTCTATCAAGATTTAAAGCCACTTTGACGTCAGTGCCAATGCTATGCTCCAAGGACCAACCTAGCAGGTGTGTCCTTCAAAACCATAGAGACAACAGACACACTTAACATCCCCATGGCAACCAATTTGTCCAATGTTACAGTGTGTGCTGAGCTCATCGTACAGGGAAAAACATTGGGAGCTCTTGAGAGAGGTAATGTAATGTATGAGCTGTGATTTTCACAACAAGATGCAACAGCAGTTCTGTAAACTTCACAAATATCTGTCCTTTCTTAATGCCTTCACAGACATGAGCGTGGGTGTTCCCTGAGAAGATGTCAGTGTTTCTTGTCCGCCCGAGCTTCATTTATATAAATACTTCCTTGAACAGAACTGATACAAATCTGACAGACAGTCCAATAGTACTGGCCAGTTACAAATCAGGCAAATTGTGTCCCACAATCAAACCAGAGTACAATCAGGGCTTCCGTGTCCTGACACAATTTCCATCAGCAGTTACAGTTTTTAAAAACCAGAGATAAACTGAAATTTCAGCAGCTGAAAGAAAAAATAGGATATAAAAAGTGGCCAAAATATACATAGATTACCATTCAACTTTTGATCAGTTATTTTAAAGAAGTTAATCATTCGATTCAGCAAGAACGCTTTCAATTCAAAAGTGGCTGTGTAAAGACTTTTACATTGTTACAAAAGAATTTCTCTTTCTAATAAATGCAGTTCTTTTCTCTATTCATCAAAGAATCCTTATTGTATTATGGGTTCCTCAAAAATATTAAAGTAGCACTGTTTCAACATTGATTATGAGGATCATGTTACACTGAAGACTGGAGTAATGCTGAAAATCCAGCTTTGACATAACAGGAATACATTACATTTGAACATATATTGAAATAGAAACACTTGAATTACTTTTTTTAACAAAAAAAAATTAAAAAATGCTGCCATGGTGCGCATAGGAGACTTTTCAAAAATATAAAAATAATTTTAAAAAAAATTGTGTAACTAAAAAAATCAGTGTGAGAGTTTTTTGGAGCTCATGACATTCTGTTTACTGCACATCATATCAGCATGCCCCCCCCAAAAAAGATTAGCGAACAACAGTGATACATGCGTAATTATAATGTTTTGCCAATTTTGTTATTAAGCCATACCCACTGAAGAAAGTCAATGTACCCACTTGGACAAATATCTATTATATTAGTTGTTTTAACAAGGGCTAATTTAAAGGCTCATTTTTTTTGGTTTATGTTTTCAGCCCAGTGGACAATAATTAGAATCTCACTACTCAAAATACATTACTAGTTACAAACTGATTAACAATTAATTCAAAATTCTAATTCACAATGATTCATTATAAACACCAAAAGCATTAACAGTCTGTTAAGTGATGTGTTCTTTATTATGAACACTTTCTTCCTTTACGCCATACTAGCATGCTACAAGACACCAGAAAGGTGACAAAAAATGATTTGCATGATATTTTGCATTTTTTTTAAGTCATGCAGTTTTTTCCTCTCTTGTCTGGTTCAGCTATAGTATGCATGGCTGACCAGCGGTTACCATTCAAATCAGTGCCAGCATTTCATAGTTGACAGCTGGCAGCTAGAATGTTCAAAAAAGGACTTGCATTGTAAATGTACTTCAAAGAGCATACTTTTCAAAACTGATCAAAAGCAAAGCAAGTTTATAATTCAGTTTAAGATATAAAGGGGTACTTTATCGCTAGCGTGGCTTCCTATAGAGTTGAGAAGACTTTTGAAATCGGTGCTACCTGGCTAGAGAAAACACAGAAAAACACCCATAAATGCACTTGCATGTTGCTGTCTAAGTTCACCCCCACTAGTCTGCTATGGATTTGCTTGGACAGAAGAATCGTATGCAACGAATTGTATAAGAAAATGTAGTGATGGAAAATCTGAAAAACCACTGTGTTTGCATTTGCAGTCAAAATTTCAAAATGGATGACTACACGAACACAGTGCTTCAGGCCAGGGGGGGTCAGTTCATTCCAAAAGCAAGACTTTGTCATGTACAGGTAAGAAAGTCATTGCCATTGTATTCCGATTTTACCATTATGCAGTTTAAAGAGTAGATAAAGTACAATACAATTTTAATTTTTGTTAATAACCCTCTGTCCATCCGACTGTCTAAGGGTGAGGATACAAAAATGCAAACTATTCTGTAGATGTTTTCATGAAAGCCCTGGAGCAAACACATCATCCAGCAGACATTTGCTGACAAATAGAAGTTCATTTCTTGGTCTAGGTAACACAGAGAATGAGTAAACATTGTTCATTTATTGACATTGTAACAATACACTTTCAGGTTTCAGGTTTCAATGTCCTAGATCTGAGCTTCACTGGTATATATCAGGTCAGAAAAATCTCACATATTGCATTCCCAGGCTCCTTAGTCATTAGCTTTAACAAAGGCACAATGTTACTGTGTCTATCATCAACTACAAATCTAAAGGTAAAAAACACTAAAGGCATGCCTGACGATCAGATGGGAGTGTAGATGAGCTCCACACACTGGCTTCTACACAAATAGAGAAATTCTTTGACGACAGGTTAGCAGCAAGGCTTCTGCTTTCACCACAAAAAAGAGCAAAGGATTCCTCCAAAACAGGGGTGTGATTTATCCAACAGATCACCCGGGCTGTATGATCTTCAGCTCCACTCAACAGATGCTGTTATGTAACCAAATGGTCAATGAAAGACTACATAACTTTCTTTAAAAAAAAAAAATCTTCATTCATCAATATGTTTAAACATTACTGGGTTATTTTGTGAAAGATGTCCTGCATACGTCTCGCCTGACAAGCCAGATGTTGGGTCTGGGAACCCACCATTGGCCGGGCTCAATCCGAGGGGCGGGATGGTTGTCTTTCAAAATCCCTCTGCACGCAATTGGAGCGCTACAACCAACCAGAGCAACATCAAGCGGAGCTAGTTGATAATTAAACTTTCACCGTATTTGGTCGGCAAAACTCACATCTTCCTTTCTTAAGAATGATTTCAGTGCGTTCTTTGTTCTTTTATCTTTTTCAAAGAAAAGCTTAAAGGGGTACAGCTCAGCGCTGGGAAGATTAATCTGTTTTTAAACTGGGTCATTAATGTAGTAGAAAGTTATTTTTTTATTTGGTGCTTTCTAGACTAAGAAACGACAGAAAATGTATTTTTGTCTCATGGGCATGACAGACAACAATTCCCAGAATGCTTCGCTGCCCTATGAGGCCACTCCCAAAGCCACCGCTACTGGATTACTGAATCACTGGATCACCACGACCACGATCATCTTCATAAAATCAGTTTAGTTAGAGAACAGACACTACAATTAAAATTAGAATGTGTCTGTTCAATATAATGTGATTTAGCCGCTGAGGGAGTGCGAGCTGAGCTATGAATGCGATCTACCATCCCCCATGTGCGGGGGTTGAAAACATGCGGAAATAGCCCCCTCTGCTGGTTGTAGTCTTTAGCAGTGATGCGCAGGTCAATGTATTAACAACCCGCACCCGACCAACGTTTTCAGCTAACCCGCCCGCAAATCGGACCGCAAAAAAGAAAATATTGTAACGTTACCCGAGTCACATTTTTTAAAAGTAGTAAATGCTCCCTGGCATAATATCCATTAATCCAGCCTGTGGAGGAGCCCTGATGTGCTCTCAGAGTTGCAGCGACTGTGATGCATTTCCAAGTGAAACAGAATATTGAATAGAGGGCAGGGTTTTACCTCAGCACTCCTCTCCATCTCTCACTCATAGCAGAATAACGGTTGGAGGGGAGTGGTTACTTATTTTAAAACACAAGTCGTCAAACTGACATCAGCTGAGAAGGAATGCTGTTTCCAGACCGGAAATAACTTTTCAGATTTTGATTAAAGATTACCACAGCCAACAATTTGTGTGTATAAACTTGCACGGATTAATTGTTCACCCTAAGACCTGTAATATGTGCTCACAAAGTAAATAAGATCGATTTTGATTTCATGAGGACTTTACCTCTAAGTCTTTCAGAGTCACAGCAAAGCTGTTTCGAAAGATCGCCGTTCGCTAGCAAGTAGCACACAACTCTGCCATCATTATGTCAAGCCCACCCACCAACTCTATACATGATGTGATTGGCCTGACCAGAATTTGGTTATTCCAGCTCGCAAGTGTATGGAGAGTTGCTAGACCACACTAGTCGCAAATTAGATTTGCTGCCACTAAGGTGCATCTAGATTTCTAGGCTAGCATGTCTGCATATCCACACACATGCCTGTAGACTTACATGCGAGGTGAAGGTGATAAATGAGCTCTTGCCTTTGTGTTTGTGTCCACATAAGTGTGCTTGACTTACTTGAGAAGGTTCTCTGCTCCAGCTCTCAACCTCATCTGTTTGATGATATCCTGGTTAAGAAGCGCTCTTTTATTCTGCAGTTTACTGCGGCCCGTCTGAGCAAATGGATTACATCCCTGTCAGGGAAAGAGATAGCGAGAATTAGCAACAGTTTACATGGTTCTTGGGGGGAGGGCTCCTTATAAACAGCTAATATAAAATAATTTATTGCCTGTTTTTATACACCGTGAACATTTCACAGTCTTATAAACAACAACTGCATGCATTCCATTGTTCCTATAAATGATAAACACACAAGTACATGTCAGCCGACGCAAATACCTTGTCACGTCAGTAAGGTGTGGCATACACAGTACATGATGTAAGGATCAATCACCCAGACACACCTTTAGAGAGAGTATCTATCTGTCATAAATCTTATAGCTGAGGGAGGAGGAGGTCTGATTTATAGGAGGCTGGTATCAATCTAGATGGTTAAAATAGCAAACTATTTACTGCTCTTATCTTGACAAACATTCTATGGGATACTGTGAAAACTATTTCTGAAAGTATGTACACTAGCTAGCCTATGACTGAGCACAGAGGAAAGAGCACCACCTTTGAAGGGTGAAATTGATCTAAATTTTTTATTTCATTATAACCCAGTCCTAATGTATTAAGTTATGAAAAACTGACTGCCTCAAATACTGATAGTGACTGCTGCTTGACCAGCAGATTATTTTATGGAAAGCCAATCTGTTACCTACAGAGTTTAATGTATAAAGGCAGCTACTGACTACATTCACAGAGTCTGTTTAGGATAGACAACCAAGCTAAAAGTGAGATCACATTTTTTATTGTTGGCAAAATTTCATGTTCAAAATTCAGCAATTTCAATAAGAGTCCATGCGATCAGGAATTTCGAGTGAGGGTGAAAAAAATTCCCTGCATAGATTTCACATTGTGTTCAAGCTGGCCACATGAAGTATAGCCATGGAAAGCTGTTTGGTTTGAAGGTGACCTCTGTAGAGTGAGGCTTCATGTGTTGCTATACTTTTAGGACTTTGTTTGCTCACAAACTTTCACCCAAAACACACTAATGAGACTCTTGAATTGATATGTCACAGTAGCAGGTTGAATACCATCTGTATAACCGAAGTCAATCCCATTTTCCACTCTTGTAACAACCATGAATAACATCTGAAAGCACAGTGACTAAAGTAAATGTTAAAGATGGTGACTTTCATACTACCTGAATGTCTTATTTGACAATTGTTTAATAATGATTACGACCGAGATTTATCTATCAAATCTTAATTAACAGAAATTATAGTGCAGATGAGAACAGCTCCGGTGGAAGAGAGACAGCAAATACATCTAAAAGTTTCAGATAACACACAGCTCATATCTCCGTCTCTGAGTTACGAAAACCTCTAATGAAAAAAAAAAAAAAAAACGCAACACACGTGATACGAACAGTGCAGGGTGCCTCTCATATTGCATGACATGACAGACTAGATGCCTGTGAGGTTGTTCACACAATACAGCTTGCCTGCTCAACTAAATTAAAATTGTGTATGTCAATTGTTAATGTTAAAAATCCAACTTAATATAAATGTAGCAACTTTAAACAAGAAACCCATAGTCTGCTGCAGTGTAAACATGGGCAATACAAGCAATAGTGGTTGTCAAAGGGACCAGACGTGACCTCTGCACATTCTAGAATACTGACCAGAGTGATGTTTAGCGGAGCAGATCCAAAGAGCTGCCAGTGCAACTGCGTCCCACAATCACACAGCAATTACCATGGACTAACAGCGCACACAGAGCTGAAACAAGGTCTTTATCAAACCAGAGCACAAATGAGACCAAAAAGAGGGCCTCAACTGAGTTGTATAAGAGTTCAATATTATGCAACTGTATGGTGGGTATCCAAACAAATATGAGACTACAGTAAGAAAACATGTTAATTTCAATTCTCAGCCTTGGAAATCTCTAAATAAACTAACCGTTTGGTCTCTGCATTGGGGTAACAAAGTTGGGTTTCAGTAAACATTAAATAATTATGCAACAGAGAATGTATGCCACTCTAATGAATGTTTTTTACTTTAGTTTAAGAGACACTCTTTCCGTCTTACTCATAGCTGTTCGATCACTTTACTTAAGCTTCGTAATGCTGTGAGATGTTTAGAAGCCATGTTATACTAATCCTAAAGCAACGAACAGCTTATCCTGCCTATGTCAGAACATGGGATGGGAGCATCTGTGTTTCATTAATGTTTGTGGTTTGGCTATGCACTGTCACTGGGCAGATGCTAATATAAGGAAAACTGAGGGGGGAAAATGCTGAATCTGCAATTCAGTTTCTCCAAGCAGGATCAGCTCAGGAGGAAATGGACCAAAACCACATCACCAGTCTGATCCAGCCCCCACCTGGTAACAGGCCTAAAACCTTCTCCCTGCAGAAGGCGACCACACTCATTTTCAAAAAAATTAATGTAATACATGAAAATGAGACACAGGAAATGTACTAAACAAACAAAAACTGCCTTTCCTTAAAAATCCAATCAGTTTTGCAGTACCATAACCATATCTGCCCACATTAAAAGCCCAATAGATAGTCTCAACACAAACAGAGGCAGGTTCAACAAAGACAATAGACCTCTTCGGCTTTTACACTAACAAAACATAATAACAAAATAAATAATATACTTTCTTAGATATAATTCACCATAATAACCACAGTTTCCCCAAAAATATAATTGTTCTGCAAAAGCATTGGCATATAATATGGGATTGTCTTTGGTCATCATGTTTATAAATGTATGATAGTAGGTCCTAATAATTAGTGACTCTAAATGAAAATTGTCAGCAATACATTTGTATAGATTAATCTTCACATCAGTAAGCAATGGTAGGCTATATGAATGAATGCAGGTGAGTCAGACAGAACACAGCTGAACAGCAATGCAATAGTTCTAGTTTTCTAAAATATTTCTTGCTAGACAAATTCTACCCCAAATAGATCAATTCCAACCCATTTTATGTAGCCTACATTATATTGAATAGCACATAACCTACAGAGATACATCCACTGCGTTTGTTTTCATTGCCTTCAAAATTGATTCGTTTCTAGTTAGCATAATTTATTATACTATTAACTGAATAAATAATCGACAAGAAAAATTAACAAACACACACTACTTTAAGTATTGTTAGGTATTTTTTAATTTTTAATAAGGGACATTGGCATAAAAATTGTAATTAAAACAACACACGATTAAAATACAAAAATCAGTAGGACATTATTGCTTCACATAAGAAATTATATGGTTCTGAGTCTAAAATGAGTTCTGAGAGTTTGCCAACGTCCACATGCCCCGCAGATGTGCGTTCATCTCCAACAGATCCTATTACAAACACCTTATGAAGGAGGGAGGCTGAATGCCTGGTCCCTTTCTTCACTTGTTATCTACACTTCACGTTTTACAACTCATGAAAGAACTTAAAACAATTAAAGTAACTGTTATCTTTTTTAAACGGCAATATTAAACTGCAGTGATGCTATCTAATAGCGTGACTAATAAAAGTTCTCGAAGAAATTAACCTCAGCTCCGGAACCTTCGAGTAAACAAGGTCTATTTTACCTTTTTGAAGTAGCCATTCTCCACCGGTCCGTTGGTCTTGCAACCATTGGGAATAAGAGTGTCCGTCATTTCTGAATTCTCAACCGATGTCTTCGATGAAATTCAGAAAGCAGAAGTCGTAAGAAGTTCCTGTGGCTCAACGGGTGTGTGTCTCCGAGGAGATCTCTGATGTCTGTTGATGCTGCACTGTTGTCCAAACTCTCCTAATCACATTCAGCATTCGCTATTTGCGCTGCACTTCCCCGTCCCGCCCCGCTACCGGATGCGTCACGCGTCAGGGGAGCTGCCCCTTAGTAGGCGGGGCCTGTGTGGTCTTACCTGCACTGTTGCCACGCCCCTGATTCGACTTGCGTATAAAAGCTGAGCATCAACGCTATATTTAGCTCAGCAGAGATTGGTGACTGTTTAACTAGACGGATATTCCATACCAGCTGCCGACAACTAATGTTATAACAGTGCAATATTTTGCAAAATGTTATAACATTTTGTCAACTCAGTAGCCTATAGGCTAGTCTACATCTCTAGGCTATAAGGAGTTGCCATATGACAAATTAATTTGATTTTGTACTAATTTCTTTGTTATTCAGAAAAATATACAATATATAGGCCTATTGCACTGTGGAAATTAAAAGGACAGGCCTTAAAAATAGCCAATGATGTGCTTTTGTGTGTTACATTTGAATATCCCTTTCCTGTCGCACGGAATACATTTAAGAATAACCTCATTTTTAAACATCTCTTCTCGAGGAGGATTTTTTGCATCATCTTTGGAAAGTAATGTAGCCTATACATTACTACATAACATATAAGCATATATGTTCAATGTATCAATGTTTCCATGTGGCAATGCTGTATCACGGTGGAATTGCATGGAAAGTATTTCCCCACTGGGATTGTTTTAATAAAGCATCAATAATCATTAATATGATTGCAGTTATTTTTGTATAAATGACAAAATATATATTCTTTTTATAAAATGAATAGCTCCATGTGATGAGAGTGAGGATGAGTTAGCCATTAGCCAAGGTAAGATGATACGTTAGAAGATTTTTTGTGCATTTAAATAGAAGACAAATTCATAATGTTATAGAAAAACTACTGACCCCCCAAAAAACAATTTTTTAAGTGTCTTATTCCGGTAATACATTTTGCTAAAATATATAATTAAAATATGTATAATAGCTTATTTTATTATTATATAATTTTTTTCCGTGTAAGTGAAAGCATTGACAACAATTTTCATTCTGATTCTGTACTGCCAGTGACAGTGCTGAAGAGTATAAGCGCCCTCTAGTGACTAGATTCTCTAAATTCACGAAAAAGTGTTAGTCACGTTTGGCCTAAATCATATACTATGCCGTTGGATCAGGTTTATGGAATGTGCCAGACACTCTCTAACACAAGCAAAGTGTCTTATGCATTGGGGACATTTTCTGTACATGTTTTAGAGCTTATATGTCAGTTTCTCTTCAGCCTAGGATTATTACTTTTTATAGGGTATGCTTAGCTGTTACAAATCCGTCTCTGATTTTCTGTTCAGATCCCACAGCCACTTATTAATGCCTGGGGTTTATTTTTGTTCTTGCCCTTTCAGCCTGGAGAATGAGTAAATTCTCTCACAACAAACACACATACCGTAAACACACACTTGGTTTCACTGTCTTTGTGGGAACTCTCCATAGGCATAATGGTTTTTATACTGTACAAACTGCCTATTCTATACCCCAACCCTACCCCTAAACCTACCCATCACACTTACTTACTTACTGCATTTTTATATATATATAAAAAAAAAAAAAGTAATTTAGTTATATTTACCTATATGTTAATTAATGCATTTGCCTCGTGGAGACCTTTGATGTGACCAATGTGATTTTAGGTTTTACTATCCTTGAGGGGACATTTGGTCCCCACATTGTAATATAAACCTGTACACACCCACACCCTATGGGTAAATATCATAAACATAAAAGCAAATGGAATAACAGTAAACCATTTTTAACTTGTTTATATTAATGTAAAAATGAGAGTATTCATAAAATACTTATCAAAGATAATCAACCGTATGTAATCAATAACGTGTATGTACATGTATGTGTCTCTTTTCTTCTAAGATTTTGCACATACTTCAATTTTATTTTATTTGCTGCCTTATTTTAATTTCCTCATGTTAGCCATGTTTCTGGAATCTGGATTACACTGGGGCCAGTGATTTGAGGTCAAGCTGTTGTAACTGGTCTCATGCAACACTGTAGCCCCATATGAAACTTGTTTACTCATACTTACTGAGCAGTGCTTTGTTTGTTCGTGCTGTTCTTAAAACCATTCTGGGTAATCAAAATAGCAGAGGTGGACAGTAACTAAGTACATTTACTTGAGTACAGTACTCAAGTACACTGTCTGAGTATCTACACTTTACTTGAGTATAATTTTTTCTGGAAACTTATGACTGTAACTTCACTACATTTGAAAGACAAATATTGTACTTTTTACTCCACAACATTTCTATCAAGGTCCTCAAACTCAAAAGTCATCTCTGTAGCAGCTTTTAAAGTGGATGATTTTTTTTTCTTCTTTAAAATGTGTTTGAGTTTTGCAGAAAGTGGAAGAAGACGGATGTCAAAATGTTCATTTTGGCGAGTATTCACATAAACAAAGTTGATTATGTCTTCAGTGAAGATAAACTGTTGGGAGAATATTAGATGTGTATCAGTATATTGGATCCATGCATTTGGCCTTAAAGTGACAGCAGCTTTGTGACTTTTATACAAGTATTTAAATTAGTTTAAGTTAGTCGTATGATAGCATGTCGGATGGAGCATCACTTACTGGCTTAAACCATCATGATGGCATAATGTGCATTTATACAACAATAATAAAATAATGTCTTGACATAAAGAAGGAAATGTACTTTTGATACTTAAGTACTTTTACAAATACTTCTGTACCTTTACTTAAGTAAAAATCTGTTTTTACAACTTTCACTTGTAACGGAGTAATATTTGACCGGTAGTACTGTTACTTTTACTCAAGTAATGAAGTTGTGTACTTTGTCCACCTCTGCAAAATATTTGGGACAGCCATGACTGGCTTGTGCAAAATGGCCTCAGACCTTCACCATGTCCATGATTTCTAACTGCCTTCTTCACTCCTCAATAATTGAGATTACATTTTGGAATATGAGGAACATTTAATGCTACTGGTAGTTTCAAACTGGAAGATTTTTTGTTATTGTTGCTTCAGAGTCTGTGCGTGTTTATCATGTGGAACATTCCACAAAGTCTAGCTTCAGGCCTGCTGAGAGTCAGATGTGCTGTTTTTCCACTCCAGTAAAGTGCACCACTAGATGGAGCAAAAAGTATACAAAAGACTCAAGAATCACTGAGGAAAAGGTACTCAGGAATCCAAATTTCCCATTACTTCCCATTAAAATAACACTTACCAGGCTTGCCTTTCCAGTAAAAATGACTAATATGTTAATGTGCAGTAAAATGTCAACATATGATAATACAAAGCACAAAGAAGCAAATATGACAATTTTTACACAAAAATAAGCAGCCAAAAAGTGTCTGTGAGAGTGACTATCTGTCAACTTATTGTAAAGGAGGCCGAACTACTTTTAGAGAGAGGAGTTCCTCCTCTGAGCCTGAATGACTTTTACAACAACAGGTTTCCGCTCATTTCTCTCCTCTATTCGGCTAGGCACAAAGCTGAGTGCAAGGCAGTGCTTTTCCTGCTCTGAATGGGCTGAGAGTGAGAAATGTCATGTTAAACTGACCTCAGATCAGTGGAAACATAGAAGCGCTCATGGCTGGTGCAGAGTTTAGTTGCTATGCAGCCATAGACCTCACCCCAAGAACTTTAGTTGCTCACTGGACAAATTATGTTTTGTGATCCATAATGGCAGACCATTCGAGGCAGTGACATGATCTGAGTAAAATTTCAAGGATTTATTTTTGGTCTGTTAAATGTGTGTGTGTGTGCGTGCGTGTGTGTGTGTGTGTGTGTGTGTGTGTGTGTGTGTGTGTGTGTGTGTGTGTGTGTGTGTGTGTGTGTGTGTGTGTGTGTGTGTGTGTGTGTGTGTTGATGTGTGTGTTTGTTGCTCACAAATTGTGTTTGTGAGAATGGGGGATGAAGGGGGTTGGCATAGAAAGTTGTGATTGTATAATTAATGTGTGTGTGTGTCTGTGTATATGGAAGTGAGCATGTATGGGTGAGAGTGTTTGTGTGTGAAAGACCACACCAGTTACATTGAACATTAGACAAAGTGATTGATGACAGAATCGTTGGGTCCACCAGTCTTACAAACACAGATGCATTTTAGAGTTCAGGAAGTGTCTCAACCATTAAACAGCCTGTGTATATTCACTCCAAACTGCCAGGAGGACTGTAGCGCGGACTGAAAAGCCAAGGAAAAATGCATTCTTTTCTTTTTTTCATCATGGCTCACATAGTGAACCATATCTGGAGATAGAGCTATTTGGTTTAGACGCCTGATAAAATTTTCCATGACAGTGGAATAAAGGTTTCCACTCTGTATGTCCAAATGGTTGTTCCTCTACTGCACTAAATCCATTAAAATGAGCACAATTACTGTATTAATTTAGCATTTTCTGTATTATTTTTAACAGGTGTTTTAGTTATATTTAAAATTTTAAACTTCACTGCGTTCTATATAAGGGTTAACAGAAATGTCCGCAAAATTACTTGACAATGTCCAGGTAATAAGCTGCCAGTACTTTTTCTGCTATTTTGTGGTGTGGTGATCAGAGGTGGACAGCAACTAAGTACATTTACTTGAGTACAGTACTCATGTACACTGTCTGAGTATCTACACTTTACTTGAGTATAATTTTTTCTGGAAACTTATGACTGTAACTTCACTACATTTGAAAGACAAATATTGTACTTTTTACTCCACAACATTTCTATCAAGGTCCTCAAACTCAAAAGTTTTCTCTGTAGCAGCTTCTATAGTGGATGATTTTTATTCTTCTTTAAGTGAAGTTAATAAACCTAATTTCGGGAGGAGTACGCCCATCTAATCTTTCAATTAATACCAAGGTATAAAACCAGCAGCTTACCTCTTCCCCTTTTTAGTTCCTGCAGCATCCCTCCTCCTCCCCTGCTCCTTTTGTACAATTTTGTACACCACACTGGTGGGGGTTGAGGAGAGATCCCTGACACGAGTGTAAAGAGCTTTGGGTGTACAGTAAGCGCTATATAAATGACCTATTCATTCATTATTTTATTCATTCAATTTGCCTGTTATAGGGGGGCAATCGGAGCTCGGGTAGAATATCCTTTCCGAGCCCCTCTATAGCAGACAGTAAGCCAAATCTGTTTACCACTTTCACTAAGATTATATGGGCACACAAACTTGTGAAAAGGTGTTTGAGTTTTTGCAGAAAGTGGAAGAAGACAGATGTCAAAATGTTCATTTTATACAAAATGAAAGTATTCACATAAACAAAGTTGATTATGTCTTCAGTGAAGGTAAACTGTTGGGAGAATATCAAATATGTATCAGTGTATTGGATCTGTGCATTTGGCCTTAAAGTGACAGCAGCTTTGTGACTTTTATACAAGTGTTTAAGTTATTCGTAGGATAGCATGTCGGATGGAGCATCACTTACTGGCTTAAACCATCATGATGGCATAATGTGCATTTATACAACAATAATAAAATAATGCCTTTACAACTTTCACTTGAAACATTAAGAGTAATATTTGACCAGTAGTACTGTTACTTTTACTCAAGTAATGAAGTTGTGTACTTTGTCCACCTCTGGTGGTGATACTATTAAGTTCTCACAGCTTATAAGCTGTTGTATGAGTTATAGAGTACAATGTATATGATGTAATATATATTTTTACTATTATATTTAATTATTGTAAGGTATTTAAATTACTATAGGCTCTATCGGCTCTATTATATATAATTTAAGACTGAAGGAGAGAGCAAAGATCACTGTACACATTAGACTGGGGCAGAGCTTTTGTCCTCACATGCTGAGATGTATTCGTTTACTGACTCTCCATCTCATACTCAGTGTCATGTGTTTTCTTTTTCCTAATGTTCAACCAAACATTTGTATTTTTTATAGGCCTAAAAAATTGTTGTTTTTCTTTAAAACTACTATACCAAATGTGTGTGTGTATTATATATATATATATATATATATATATATATATATATATATATATATATATATATATATATATATATATATATATATATATAAATAAAGTAGGATTATATGAAGTAAGAGAACACCGCATTTCACTGTGCGTATTGTTTGCGCATTGTGCAAACTCCGTTTGAGATATTGTTAACAAGCTTTCATCTTTGTTCTCTGTTAACAGTCTGTTCATGTCACAGCCACGATAGAGTTACAAGCTCCATCAGAAGGGAATGACTGGTTGTTCAGGTGTCATTGTACCCCATAGCAGTCTGTATCACCTTACACAATCAGTCACAAGAGGGCCACATCCACAATAAACATGATCTTTTTCATTTTTTCACTCACTTACAAATAAATGCATTGTGATAGCAAATAGCAAGGGTAGAGAAGTGAAGAGTGTTTGATGATGACTAATATTTAGACAGATAGAGAGATCACTCATACAGTTAGTGTCAGTGAAGAGAATGAGAGGGGGAGGGATGGAGTGAGTCATTAAAAGGCCCACACATGAAATTCACACAGACATAATTCACACAGATGCAGACACCCTGCACACTTGAAACAATATGATGAAACAATTCTGTTTCCTTTTTCACTCCAAATATCTAACAGGCAAATAAAGGTAAGCAGGCATTCCTAATATCTTGACTTGAAAGCAATTTGCATTTGCATAATTTTCAAGTTAAACCTGTCATGCTCCAAACAAGTTAAACTAGTACTTGATCTTTTTGAGGACTTTTACATCCCCTACACTGTCTCAAGACAATATTATCTTCATGCTAAGTTTTGCTATACAGTAACAGAAAAGTCCAAGATCACACCACTTCAACAAAAACACAGAAACACACCCGATCACTCGTAACACACCCATAAAACCTCCACAGCAAACCCCCACAGAGCAGAAGGAGTGGGTGGCACTGTCTAGGTTTAGCACAATGTTTTCTCTTACAACTATTGAAGTCATTCCAACTACCGGATCTAATGTTAGAACAGTGTGTGAAAGAACATGACACAGGTACACTGTATAAAAAATAAATAAATAAATAAATAAATAAATAAAAAAAGGCTCCAATTGAACACTGTCTAGTGACTGTGATTGTGACTGATCACATCTAAAATAGTGACTGATCACATCTAAAAATTTCAGTTGGCCGAATTTAAATTCTCTGATTTGATGCTATTTAATTCACAGAAATTCAATCCGGCCAACTAAAAAATTTAGATATGATCAGTCACATGAAAATCTTCAATTGGAGACCTGAATTTCTTTTTTTTCTTTTTTTTCTTTTATAGTGTACAAACATGAATATTCAAAAGCATGTTGGTGGTTGACGTGAAATTTAAAGCAGTTTCAGCAGTCTTGTGCTATAATGTATAACATTTCTTATGTTGTGATTATTGATACTGAGTGTAAATGGAATAGGCTATTTTGCACTTTTAAAAATGTATTTGTCACACTGCAGGAACATTTTAAATGGATTGATTAAGACATTATAATGTAATTAAATTGGTTAGAAAAACATTTAGTTAATAAAAATAATAAAAAAAGAAATATTAAGGGCCCAGTACCCGTTTGCAACCCCATTGCGCAGGTAAGCGCGTGCCAACGCACAAGACAACCTGTTGATCTCTATCGAGGCAGCCAGCAGGAGTTCTGCGCATGCGTGAGCGCCCTACATCAACCCGCTATATGAGATCGGGCGCGGGTACAGATGCCGTTTTCTTGAACAGCCGCACAAATGGATGGAACCGAAACGAACCGGAGAAACTTCGCGAAAACGGAGCAACAGAAGATGTTAGACTCCGGAGAAAACCAAAGTGGATCTAAGGATAGAGTGACTCTTAAAAAAGAAATTGGTCTCATGAGCGCGTGCGCCATAATTATAGGTGAGCCGTTTCCTCATATTAATATGCCAAAGCGTGCGCTCAACCAGCGTAAACTTTCCCTCTTCGCATGTGTCTTCGTCTTTCATTTGCTCACTGCCTGCTTCCCTTGACTCTTTTCATCTTTTAGTCGTTAGTCCTCACTCTTCCATAGCCTTTCTCTTAAATTATATCTGCTGTCTGAAATGCGCTTCCTTCTAAATGTCGAGTGTTTCTTATAAGCAATAAAGTATTATAAAGCTATGTCTCATGTCCAAACTTATCGTACGGCTGTCTTAGTTTTTAAGCAGAACAGTGCACGTGAAGACAACCCGCAATGCATGGTTTCCGTAGAGAAGAAGTATCGTGCCATGCCGCTACGTACGTACAGTAGTCTCCATCTCTGTTCATCAGAACGCAGATTGCATCATCGAGGAAGAGAATCAGGCTGAAACTCAACTCCGCGCTTACGTGGCTGCATCCCACTACACTCACTGTGTCTTTCACGTGCTCTGAACGAACCAAGAGTCCATTGCTATATGCAGTGCAGCGTAAATTAAATAGGTAGACTTGTTTAGAAAGTGTAGACTTTTTAAGCAAGTCCCACTATATATTAGGTGGCCTTAGGCTACTATGTACATCAAACAATAAGGCTGTATGTGCAATACAGTATAAACACAATATATTTATTGTGTTTATACTGTATTGCAAAACACTTTGATATTGAGGTGGAATTTGACTATGGTTAGGGACAGGTGTGGGGGTATGTTTAATGGTAGGTTAATGTGTAAGGGAAGTGTCAACAGTATAATTATAAATGGGAATTACAGATGTAAAACATCTGAAATACAATTACAGGTGAAATACAATGTAAAACATGTATATACACAATAAGTGTATTGTATCAAATGATTATTTAAAATGTTAGTTCATAGTAGTTAAGGCCACCTAATATAAAGTGGGTCTGATCGATTTGCTCTCTAATGCATGTTTAAAGTTTGAGTGTAATGCATGTATGGATTAAATACATTTTAAATACAATGGTACTGTAAGATTAAATACATTACGTGATTTAAATGTTTACTGCGTTTTAATACATCACAGAATAAGATGAAATCATTTCTGGAAAGGAAAATAAATCAGATTTAAAATGCATGTTTTCCTATGTTTAGCATCCTCAAATTTAAGCATCCTTTTATGGGGTTTTATACACTAAAGCCTTTTTTAACTTTTCTTTTTATCATTTGTGTGCTGGACACACGAATGGATATATAATTAAATATTTTTTACAACGTTACAAGAAATTGCTATTGTGTTTCTCAGATGCTATTGTGTTTCTCAGATGAAGCCAATCTTAATGGAAGCCTTTGATAAGTTGTCATTATGCCTTTACTTTTGTTTTCGTAATTTGTAACGTGTAATGCCAGTGAAATTTGCCTATCCTCCTTGAAGCCTTGTATCAGCCTGTAGTATAGAAAATAATAGAAAATGTACTGGGAGCTTATTACCCTGACGTTATCCAATAATATTATTATGGACATTTCCGTTAACCCTAAAACACAACGCAATGAAGGTAAAACACCTGTAAAAAAATACGGAAAATTATGTCAAAATAATAGTACATTGTGTCCTATTTTTATGGATTTTTATAGAGTGTATTGTCATACTTTTTCCTCCAGCAAATGTTTCTCAGCCTATGTTGGTTTATAAAGTCAGTTTCAGTATAGGCACATACATTAAAGTATTGGCTCCAAAATACTTATGTACGTTTCCACCGTTAAGAAATCTGTTGAAAAATACAGATTTGTTTCTGAAAGTGACCTGCTTGTATTAGTGAATTAGCAGGAGATACTGTAATACTACAGCATATAAAAAATGGTATAAGCTTGCGTGCAGTAAACCTAACGAAGTGAAGTACTGAAACATATTCCATGTCCTTAATTTTAATATTTTATTCTCACGTGCAAAATTTTAATTTAACTATGTGGAGATTTTCTCAGGTTTATATATGACTGCTAAAACATGGCTAGTCTCTTGTCATATGACCAGAAACAATGATAGGGGAGGCAAAGTTAAAGCTATAATTAATGTTAACTGTTCGTTATGGCCTTGACCTTTACCCTAAAATGTATGGCTGTATAAGATCAAGTGAAAGTGGTTCAGTGTTTTCAGCTTGGTGTACCATTGGAACATCAACATGCAGGTGCAGCTGTAGATTTCAGTTATGTTTATGGTTTAGTGGCTTTATGGGTAGCAAGGATGCATGGGCCATTTTTGTTCACAACCCTTCACCACTCTAAATGTTTGATGTTATTCTGACAAGCATCTAGGATTGAGTATAGGATTGCAGAACTTCAAGGATTTCCTAATGGCAAAATAACTGCTGAATTTGAACTGCTGGCATTTACCTCCTGAGTATGGGAAAGTTTTCCTCTCCTAGAATATCCTCCTGATATTACTCAAGGTCAAAGTTTTATCAGTTACTTTACACTTTTTGTCAGTTTTATCAGTTACTTTACACAACTTTTTGCCCATACAGTGCTCAGTTTATTTACTTTTGTAAATAAAATGTAAATAAATAACTTTAATTAAAGTCTAGGCTAGTGCTTTACCATTTGGCAATGGCTCATGTAACCAATGGATGATTTCATGATGATAACTACAATTTAATGATGGCAAATGACAAGAAATGCTTTTTATTTACACAAGTTTTAAAACAGAAATGGATTAATATCCACATTCCCAATGTTGTCTGTAAATTTTGTAACTAACACAAGGGGGAGTTAATTCTGTTAATCAGCCAAGCAGACATTGTTTTGTGAAGTTGTGAGTTGAATGACCAGTCAAAGTCAAGTGTGGTGTAGTGTGACCCTGTGAACTTAATTCAGGGACTTTGAATCTCATTTGACTGAGTGTTTTTGAGATGTGTGGGGTCTCGTCAACTTCAATGCCTTATCATTTTTACAGGTCTGAGGCGCTCGGAGCAAACATTCACATCCATTTACAATGCTACCAAATTCGACTTCATGTAAACACTCGCAGACAAAGAGAGAACCCAAAGGATTGCATAATGCTTCGGCCCATAACTGGCTGAGCCTTGTATAATTGACAGTCTTTTGTTTAAGTTTCCTGAGGCATAATCATTCAGGCACTGCACATGGGTTTTTTTAGTAATATATATGATATGCAATGAAGCAGAACATTTAACTTTAATTGAATACTGGACTCTCATCTCGATTTTGTAACTGATGTTGACTAACATTGTTGATCTTATGTATCGTGTCCGCTTGGCTGGAATGTACAGCAGCGTTTTGACAGCACTGTCTTTGCACCAGGAAAAAAGATTTTCATTCAAACAAACATTTTGTTAAGACTGCAGTGTATTTCAAAAAGCAAGTGATGGGAACGCATGATATAGACAGCATAATTAAATTGTAATCCATGCAAATGTGCATAACAGCATTATGTCTATATTTATTTAGAATAGAAAATATCCCGCAAGCACTACGAAGACCTCACAATTCAGTCCAAATTGTTTATTTTACATTATAGGAACAATATATGAAGTTTAAATAACCCATTGCTGTTTCTTTTGTTTTCTTAGGCAACATTATTGGCTCAGGGATCTTCATCTCTCCAAAGGGTGTTCTAGATCATGCAGGCAGTGTGGGGTTTTCACTCATCGTATGGGTTCTCGGTGGAGGGATCTGTGCCTTGGGATCTCTTTGCTATGCCGAGCTGGGCGTCACCATCCCCAAATCAGGTGGAGACTACTCATACGTGACAGAGATCTTCGGGGGCCTGGTGGGGTAGGTCTCGGCATTCATATGGCACTATAATGCCAAGGTCATAGACTCTTAGAAAAAAGGGTTAATTGGGGTTCTGTATAGAACCCTAGGGTTCTTTACTCAACTCCAAAGAACCTTTTATGCCAAAAAGGTTCTATAATGACAAGGTTTTTTGTCACAAAGGTTCTTTAGGCTATTATTCATTCATATATTACATTATTCTGCAACATTTTGTAATTAAATCATTGTTTATTAAACTATTGTAGTAACTTAATATCACATTTTAATCATGCTGATTTTTTGAGGAGAAAAATGAAATGGCATTCTTCATAATGAATGAACCCTTAAAGGTTCCATATAGAACCTTCTCCTGGTTACAAATAACCCTAAAGGGTTCTTTTGATTGAAACCTTAAAAAGGGTTCTAAAGGGTTCCAAATATGTAGCACCGATAGAACCTATTAAGGTTCTATATAGAACCTTTTTTTCTAAGACAGTAGGTTTAATTTCCAGGAAATGTATAAACAGATCCAATATTAGTTGCTTTGGATTAGTTGCTTCAATATGGACATTCAGTTTGTGTGTGAAGCACACTAGGGAACTTCTCCTCAGGGAGATTAACATGTGTTTACTTGCTTGCTCAGTTACAACACTAACACTGCTTAGAAATCTTTGTTTTGTATATTGTGATGATAAAAATATTCGTTTGTTTATGTGTTTTCACAGGTTCTTGTTGCTGTGGAGTGCAGTGTTGATCATGTACCCAACGACTCTAGCTGTGATTGCGCTCACCTTCTCCAACTATGTGCTACAGCCTGCCTTCCCAAACTGCCTGCCTCCATACGTCGCCACACGGGTCCTCTCGACCGCCTGCGTTTGTGAGTACAGCACACATCTTTAGTAATGAGGTTTTAGATGACATTCTCAGGTCAGCACTGATTTAGTACTGCTGTCATGTGACCGACTACCTTTGCTGATTGAGGCACTGCTTTCTTTGCCTCCTCAAAGGAATCCCCCTGGTTCCTAGTGCATAGAGAGTTAATTCTGACTAATAGATTCAGTCCCTTGTGTGTCTGTACCACTTTACAGTTCTTTAATCTTGATCCTGGTTCTTAACCCTGGGATGCGTGGCAGGATATTTTTGGAGCTGCTGGTGATGAACCAGTCAAATGTATGTCTATGCGTGCTTGTGTATTTGTTTCAGAAGAGCCCCGTGACTCTGGGCTGGTTTGGACCTGTCAGATCTGGACAGGGGCTCTCAGGAAGGAGTGCTGGGGGGTGTGTCAATGTGAGGGCAGTGGTCCTAATGACAGTGCTGGCTGAGTTGAGCCATCCATCCCTATTTTTGGCAGCAGAATCCAGAATCTGTGTTGAGGAACAGCCAACTAAAGCTTTGAGTCAGACATACTGTAGAGAGCAGGGTGACAAGGGCCAATGGCTCTATTTAGGGAAGACACCTCATGTATGTGCCCTATCAAAGGATGCTAGACCTGCATCCCAAATCACTGTGTTCTCTTCTGATTCAAGAAAGCCAATATTCAAGGAACGTATTTGTTTGGGTCCAGATCACAGGGTGGGGTTGGTATCGATGTCATGGTATAAGGGCACCTGACCCTCACTCTGCGTGGCGTCAGACTCCGTAATGGTGCCAGGCTTTGAGCCGGCGGAACATGTGGGCGTGTCCTCTGTATTGTGTATTGTTTGGGGACCTTGCGGTTGTCCTGGCTACCCCAAAGCTCTTTGATGGACAAGAGCTTGGAGGTGGGACTTTGTGAATGCCGCTAAACACCGTTAAACGAATGAGGAGTGAATTATGATTTTTTTAATGAGTCATTTAGAGTGTGCGAGTCATGCTCAGGATGGGCATTGTGACGCGTATATCATTAACCTTTAGACCTAGCAAATAACCTGATATAAGCTGTGACATTCAAAGACATCAGGAGAACACCTGAGGTCTTCACACACTTTCACCCAAGGACTTTGGTAATGTATTAACACACATTATACACACGCACAGTTCCCACACAAATACCCACAAACATGTCTCTTACACTGTAAAAATGCATTTGATGCACACATTTTTACCTCCTTGTCACCTGTTCATGAACCTCAGCTGCGTCAGGTGTGGTTGGATGAAATTCGGAGTTAAAGAACTGGCTCCCATTCAGTCCACAAGATGGAATTTGAATCAAATTGGCCACGCTCACAGGACATTTAAAAAAAATGTATATAAAATATATAAATTATATAAAATAAATATTGACATAAATGTTTGTGAATTTGTGGGACATAAATTATTTCACCATGCTCCATAAAATTTATTGAATTTAATGCTATATATACTGTATATCAAATTCATTTGTTGTGGCATCGATTACTTATATCTACTTATATTTATCTGTAATTGCCCCATATTTTGCATGTATAATACAGTTCCACATAATACAGTTCCACATCTTGTCTTCTACTGCAATTCTAATTTAATTCAAAGAACCCTTTCTGAAAAAGCACAACCCATAGCTTGAAGTGCTGGCACAGGTTCTTTTTTGGCTTCAAGCTGTCTACCTGTGTTGATGCAGCAGTGGATATTTTTAGTGGTAAACTGATGCATGCATGAACCCCTGTTTATGTGTGAGTGAATGTTCTTAGTTGCACTGTGTGAGAAATTGTCTATATTGCGGCATGTGTTACATTTGCCCTCCCCTTCTGAATGTTCTGAATGAATGTCACAAGCTCTGTCTGATGCAGTCAGATTACAAACAGAGAAACACACACACACACGCATTCTGCTGTACTGGATACACAAACCTTTTCTAAGATTCTTCTGAATCTGCATAATACAATAACTACTTGATCTCTCATTTGATTTGAAAGAAAATATGTCACATTGCATTTTTACAACTGGTTGACAGGTAATTTACGGTACTAATGCTTGGTATTTTTTTTATAGGCTTATGAGTGTGTTGGAAGCTTCTCTCTTGTGTAAAAGTAAAGGCCACTCACAGATGTATGTCTTCTGATGAAAGGGCCGACATCATGTGTCTCTGAAAATATTTATTTATAAATGCATAAATCCAGGCAAATAAAAGTTAAGAGAGAATACCAGTCAAAATACCAACAAAAAGATTAAATAAAACAAATAGACAATAACAATTATGCAGTGACAAAAATATAGCTTCAAAGTATTCAACCTTTTGCCTATATTACAATTCTCTCAACCTGGTAGCCACATGGTCTGCTTTTTCAAACAGCCTTGAAGAAGTTTTATCGATCAAATTTTTCTTCAAATAAAACTTTTTAAAAAGCCTGCCATCTATAATACAGAACAAACGTGAAAAATGTAGTACTCATTTTAGGTCTTAATTGACCACAGAGGGTTGTAGTGTTTTGCACATTTTTGTGTATTTAGTGCGTCTTTTGTTGGCTTTATCGGTCAATTAGCTGCAGAGGGATGTCCCGCTCAGGGGTTTGGAGTGAGTTGTTGTATTTTGGCAGATTTAAAGGCTGTTTGCACTTCATTAGAATTCTCCTCTCATTAGCTTTGTGTTCATTTAACTTCATTTGGCCACTCTTAGTCACTCCTGCACTGTGATACAAAACAGAAGGAGCTGGAGTCAGATCTGAAACAAGAGCAAACAAAACCATGGCAAACACGGTAACTCTTCTGAACCTACAGGTCCTTCTCAAAAAATTAGCATATTGTGATAAAAGTTCATTATTTTCCATAATGTAATGATAAAAAGTAAACTTTCATATATTTTAGATTCATTGCACACCAACTGAAATATTTCAGGTCTTTTATTGTTTTAATACTGATGATTTTGGCATACAGCTCATGAAAACCCAAAATTCCTGTCTCAAAAAATTAGCATATTTCATCCGACCAATAAAAGAAAAGTGTTTTTAATACAAAAAAAGTCAACCTTCAAATAATTATGTTCAGTTATGCACTCAATACTTGGTTGGGAATCCTTTTGCAGAAATGACTGCTTCAATGCGGCGTGGCATGGAGGCGATCAGCCTGTGGCACTGCTGAGGTGTTATGGAGGCCCAGGATGCTTCGATAGCGGCCTTAAGCTCATCCAGAGTGTTGGGTCTTGCGACTCTCAACTTTCTCTTCACAATATCCCACAGATTCTCTATGGGGTTCAGGTCAGGAGGGTTGGCAGGCCAATTGAGCACAGTAATACCATGGTCAGTAAACCATTTACCAGTGGTTTTGGCACTGTGAGCAGGTGCCAGGTCGTGCTGAAAAACGAAATCTTCATCTCCATAAAGATTTTCAGCAGATGGAAGCATGAAGTGCTCCAAAATCTCCTGATAGTTAGCTGCATTGACCCTGCCCTTAATAAAACACAGTGGACCAACACCAGCAGCTGACATGGCACCCCAGACCATCACTGACTGTCGGTACTTGACACTGGACTTCAGGCATTTTGGCATTTCCTTCTCCCCAGTCTTCCTCCAGACTCTGGCACCTTGATTTCCGAATGACATGCAAAATTTGCTTCCATCCGAAAAAAGTACTGTGGACCACTGAGCAACAGTCCAGGGCTGCTTCTGTGTAGCCCAGATCAGGCGCTTCTGCCGCTGTCTCTGGTTCAAAATTGACTTGACCTGGGGAATGCGGCACCTGTAGCTCTGGATGTTTCTACTCCAGACTCAGTCCACTGCTTCCGCAGGTCCCCCAAGGTCTGGAATCTGTCCTTCTCCACAATCTTCCTCAGGGTCCGGTCACCTCTTCTGGTTGTGCAGCGTTTTTTGCCACACTTTTTCCTTCCCACAGACTTTCCACTGAGGTGCCTTGATACAGCACTCTGGGAACGGCCTATTCATTCAGAAATTTCTTTCTGTGTCTTACCCTCTCGCTTGAGGGTGTCAATGATGGCCTTCTGGACAGCAGTCAGGTCGGCAGTCTTACCCATGATTGCAGTTTTGAGTAATGAACCAGGCTGGGAGTTTTTAAAAGCCTCAGGAATCTTTTGCAGGTGTTTAGAGTTAATTAGTTAATTCATATTCGTTTATGATTCGTTTAGAGAACATATTCATGATATGCTAATTTTTTTATTCGTTTAGAGAACATATTCATGATATGCTATTTTTTTATTCGTTTAGAGAACATATTCATGATATGCTAATTTTTTTATTCGTTTAGAGAACATATTCATGATATGCTAATTTTTTTGAGATTTTGGGTTTTCATGAGCTGTATACTAAAATCATCGGTATTAAAACAATAAAAGACCTGAAATATTTCAGTTGGTGTGCAATGAATCTAAAATATATGAAAGTTTAATATTTATCATTACATTATGGAAAATAATGAACTTTTATCACAATATGCTATTTTTTGAGAAGGACCTGTATATTATAAACTGCTTACATGCACATATGAGACCACAACACATTCTGTATTAATGTTCATATATTAAAGGGATCAATCAAAAATGATCACACTTATCATGTGCTCACCCTCCTGCCATTCTAAGCATGTGTGACATTCTTCTGTGAAAGTTAAAACATGATTTCTTTTTAAAAAAGTGTTTGTATTTTACATTTAGATTAATATTAATACATGTAACTATGTTTTGAATATTGTTATAATTTTAAGCACATAATACTTGTGAAATAATTGAAGTGACTGCTGTCAGGGCATGGAGGTTTACAGGTGGTGTGTATTGAGCTCAGGATTACATGAGTGGATGAATTTGAGCAGGTTAGCTGTTAGTTTGCAGGCTGTGAGCTGCTCTTGTCGACTGCTTACTCGGGCCAAAAATTCAGCTGGCGTTTGGGCCGTTTTGTTGTGGGGCATCGGAAGCTGTTTGTCTAAGGGGGTCTGACAGATGCCCCGCATGTGTTTGCGTGTGTGGGCGGGTAATTCCGGCCATTGATGGATGAGTGGGGGTAACCCGTCTCCCCTTTGCCCAGTGTCCCCCTTTGCATGCCTGGGTATACCGTGCCATCAAGCCCTGGAGACGGACCTCTGTGTACCGGATCTACACCGGAGCTGTTACACAATGCGGCTGAGTACAGAAGCCACTAACCTCAACACAGATGTACAGACAAGCAGTGGCCTACAATGCCTGTACTTCCGTTTGTGAATGTATAGGTTTACTCTTTTTTAATCTGTCAGCTTTTGGCTGTGTTGCATTGATGTCCCTTGATAAACTACTCTTTTTTGTTTCTAAAGGAGTCCAAATTTTGTATGTGTGATTGCCTGAAGATAGACACCAAATAAATCTATAAGGTAGACTAGGTAACCGTCTTACTCTTACTCTTAACTCACACTGCCTTCAGTCAGTGAATGAAAATAAGAAATATCGTGTTTAGTTATTTTACCAGATTTTAATGATATTTTTTTCTTTCTTTTAAAAGTCATTAAGTTATCTTGAGCCCCCCTTGGAAGTTTGCTGAGTGGGCCTTGGCCCCTTGGTTGAGAACCACTTAGCCATGAATGGGTCAGTGTTTTGCCGTCAGCAGTAAAATAAGTTACATCTGATCTTTATTTCCCCTCTTTAAGCTAATAAAAAATACCATGTGACCAGTTAGTGCTGCTCTGCCAACAAAACCACACTGCTTCCATTACTGAATCACAACCTGATTTATCCCCATGACACTTATGACAGAGTTTTTGTCTTGAAACAGCTCATTGATTTTTTTTTTTTTTTGGTGATGTTCATATTTCATAATATTTAGTTTTTCATAATATTTAAAGGAAGTACTTTTTCTTTTTTTATGTTTGCGTTTGCGAGTTTGGAATATAGGAATGTATAACTGTTCATGGTGTGTGTTTGCAGTGTTCCTGACGTGGGTGAACTGTTCCAGTGTGCGCTGGGGGACACGAATCCAAGATGTTTTCACTGTGGGGAAACTTCTGGCCCTTGTTCTCATCATTGTAGTGGGAATGGTCCAGATTTGCAAAGGTATTGTTTTTGTGTATGCAACTATCAGGACACTTTACACGTATGTTCTTGTCAGCTGTCGTCTTTAATGAAATATGCTATTTTCTCTCTCAAAAGTGAGGGGTTATTTTTTGCTGTTAAAATCGATGCAGATCGAATTACCAAAGCATCTTAAAGTCTATAAATGTACAGTGATGTTACTTATTAAACATTAAGGGTCTCACAATTTTATACTCTATTGATTTTTCCCTTACTTTCAGTTGTTAGGTCAAACTGTAGAACAGATAAGCAATCAATCGGAACACTTTCCTGAACAGTAACAGGATTTTGCTAGTGTGTAAATCACTGAAGCAAAGAATAAAGTTAAGAGATTAAATGAGAGAAATAAAGAGTAGGCAAAGGACAGAAAGGAAAAGAGTATGGTTACCCACCTGTGACTAATGCTGCCTTCACGTGCTATCAGAAATTTCACACTTCAGATGTCGTGATTAGCCCATTGAAATATTGACTTGAGAGCATTTTAAGTATTGAAATATTGACTTCGAAAGCATGTGAAGGCAGCATTCTTCCCACAGTAAAATGCCATGAATCATCAAGCACTCCCATCACACTAATGCCAGCTTCTGCCAGCCCTAACAGTCCTATTATCTAATAAATAAAAAGCAAAAGATTCACCTTATGTGGGTGCAGGAAACTGAAATATGCCAAACAACACAAAATAAAATAGGCTGGTCTTGAAAAAAGTATCATCTACTAAAATCATACCTTCTAAAGCCTTTCAATAGATTCTCCCAATTCTCCCAAAAATGAAACTTCTGTCAATATTGAATCACCCTCCCTCATGTTGTTTTTTATTCTGCAGATTTTTTGGAAGGAACCTATTTTTTTTTTTCTATAGTGACATCTAGTGGTAGGTCTTGTATTATGAGATGGTAGGTTGTGTTACTTATACTGGTACATTCTTGCTCAAAGTGATTTACATTTCACTACTGGGATACCCTACATGACTTTTAAAATCGGAACATATTTTAAAACGCTAGGCATCATACACTTTCAGACTTTGTTGGTTACAGAAAAAAAACATCAACAACTGGGGATCACACTAGACTTTTAGGTCGTTCCGAACACAGTAAACATACGCTAAGAGATGCATGACAAATGAAAAAAATTGCACACATGTGTACTAAAATTATCTCAAAATATCACATTTGACATCCTCTGACTGGATGGAAGCAACATCTGAAGCTAAAAAATCTGTACGCATCTTACACTATGTGATTTCCTGCAAAATCTGTCAACTTTGACCAGTTGCGAGAGGTTTTTGATTTATATTTTTATTTAATGTGCTTGTCTGGAGGCAATCCCTGAACTGACAAGAGAAAGAATTGAGTAAATGAGAGATCTAAGCAGTGCAGATTCAGACTTGATTGACAATTGATTGCTCTGCCTATCTTGTAGAATAATGAAACCAAAATGATGACATAAGAGTGTCAGGATGAATGTGAATAGACTGATCCCTAGAGCATATGAAAAATACAGTGTTTTATGCATTTCATTCATGTATGAATTAATCCGAAATTTTCTATCTCTCCTTCTAGGACACTATGATGCATTGGAGCCTCAGGCAGCTTTTGAGTTCATAAAGGATCCGTCAGTGGGGCAGATTGCTCTGGCTTTCCTGCAGGCCTCATTTGCATACAGTGGATGGAACTTCCTGAACTATGTGACTGAAGAGGTGGTTGAGCCTCGCAAGTGAGTCTTTATTAGTCTTTACTGTGTCAAAATCAGGGTCAGGCCATCCTACAGGCAATCACCTGGAGTAAATAACTGACAAATAATTTAAATCACCAAGTGACAATAAACACAGCAACAGTATAAATAGAAGCAGCAAACAGTGAAGCAAACAAGTATCCATAATCTGCATAATTTATTCATGTCGCGTAGCGTCGAGTACCGTGTTCCAAACCTACCTCAAAAGTGCTCAAGTTGTCGGAAATGCACAAAACAGGTCACCAAAAGGATGATTTTGCTGCTATTTGAGATGCTTTCAGCGTTTCAAGTAGATGGCAGTAACAGCACGTCTATTGACAAAGGCTTGTCACAATTTCTCAAAAATAGTCTGGGCAGCAAATTAAAAGACTGTCAAAAAAGAAGCAAAAAACACACAAAAATCTGAATAAATAAATAAATAAATTAACAAAAAAATGATTAACTGAATTCACTAAATAACCGCTCTCTAAGAGGTATGCGAATATAGTGTGTGTGTGTGGCCCAGATAAACCTTTTGGAACAGGCACAAAAAGTCCTCACAAAGACAGCAATATCCAAAATTCTTGTCTTTATGGAAGAATTAAAAAAAAAAAAATCATACTTGATTTTTACAGATTTCACTTAATTAACTTCTATTCACTTTTGCACATACAACAGTTCTGCCTCACTTTTTGAGTACACACTTCACAAATCAGCCCAGCTCTCATACAGTATATATTTTATGGCTTGTTGTGGTTTCTGGTGTATCCGTCTAGGAATCTTCCACGTGCGATCTACATCTCCATTCCTCTGGTGACGCTTGTCTATACTCTCACCAACATTGCATACTTCTCCTCCATGTCCCCTCAAGAGCTGCTGGAGTCAAACGCTGTTGCTGTGGTGAGATTCCCTGACCTTATATACTGCAAAAACAACATACTATCTACACTGTAAAAAAAGGCAAATTTTGAACTTGGATGTTTAAGTTATTTCAACTTAAATTATGTTAAACTGACTTTAAAAAATGAGTTACATCTTGTATAACTAATAAAAACAAGTTTAACATTGCTTAACTTATTTTGATGAGTTAAAACAATGTAAAAACATATGTTGTCATAACTTATTGAACATATTTTTTTACAGTGTATTAGATGCTTTGACAAATCAGCATCTGTTTTTGTGTGTTGTATTGCAG
The DNA here is from genome assembly GCF_024679245.1 of Pseudorasbora parva. Lineage (NCBI taxonomy): Eukaryota > Metazoa > Chordata > Actinopteri > Cypriniformes > Gobionidae > Pseudorasbora > Pseudorasbora parva. The sequence continues at coordinate 36,771,314 of NC_090172.1, forward strand.
ACATTTGGAGAGAAGCTGCTAGGGATATTCTCCTGGGTGATGCCCATCTCTGTAGCTCTTTCCACCTTTGGGGGGATTAACGGATACTTGTTTACCTCTTCTAGGTAGAGAAACACAAGCACTATTGCACTGGATTAATACAGCAACCCTGAAACCAGAGTATTTACCGCTTCATTGGCCATCCTCCACAGGTTATGTTTCTCAGGCGCCAGAGAGGGTCACCTGCCCTACCTGTTGGCTATGATCCACCTAAAGAGCTGCACACCAATCCCTGCCCTGATTGTTTGTGTGAGAGAGAAAGAGCTATTCACACACACAGCACATGCAACACAACACTGCTTTCAGTCTGCATGATTTGGTTGATCCAATTCAGGTCTAAACGGGGTCCAGAATGTTTTGTGAACAGATCACTCAAACCACATTGAGAGGTAATAGAAAACTCATGTGATCACATTGCATTTGTATAAACACTAGTTAATCTGTCCTGATGCGTTCTGGACAGCAGCGAAGGACCACCTACTCACATGTAAATCAACCAATGCACTTAAAAAGGGTGAAAACTTGGCAGGTTTTGTGCCCCTTTCACAATAATGGTCTAATTGAAACATTTGGAAAAGACAAATATATTTACTTTACAGAACACAGATTTGCTTGACATCAACATTCAATGACAAAGATCATGTGAAGAACATTTAATGTTCAGTTAATATAGCAGTTGGGCTAAAATATGTCACAAAACATTGAATCTATGGTGCGGTTACAATTTAAAAGTACTTTTTGAAACAAGAGTTTGCTGTTTTTTTTTTACTTTTTTGATTAACATTAGACAAGTGGTTTTCAACCAGGACGGCCCCAGCAAACTTCCAAGGGGGTCACTGGGTGACATGTATTAAAACTTAATAACCTCATTAAAATGTAAAAAAATAATAATAAAAAATCATAATAATAATAATAATAATAATAAAAAAATAAAATAAATCCAAACTGAGATTCATATTTTACCTCTCAATAACTAATGTTTTTTTATTGAAGAACTAGAGAATTACTAGAGAATTAGAATCTTGAATATTCTAGAATCACAAAATGAATCATGGTTAATTAATTTAATAAATAAACATTCCCAGTTTATGTTAATGAAAACGTTTGAGACAGCAAGCAGTGTTGTCATGATAACAACATAAAAAGCCAGAAGAAAATATCTTAGCCAGTGTGTGGGGCTTTCAAGTCAAAAAGGTTGAGAATCTCTGAATTAGATGGATCTTATACCAGATGCAAACAGGGCCTAAGTGTCTTTCTCTCTCGTTCTCCATAGTGTACGGCGACCATAGTGATCCTGTGTATCGGAGACACTCATAACTTGATAAACTATGTGTCTTTTATAAACTACCTCTCATATGGAGTCACTATAGCTGGGCTGCTATACTACAGATGGAAGAAACCCAAACTGGTCAGACCCATCAAGGTACTTGAGTTGCCACCTATAGACCTCATCAGGTAGATGGATTTAGAATGACTGGTCATGGTTTTGGTTTTATTCACCTCCCTCTTCTCTCACTTTTTGCAGGTAAACTTGTTGGTCCCTTGCAGCTATCTAGTGTTCTGGGCAGTGCTGCTGGGTTTCAGTCTGTACTCGGAGCCAGTTGTGTGTGGTATGGGGCTGGTGATCATGCTCACTGGAGTCCCCATCTACTTCATTGGAGTGCAGTGGAAGAACAAACCATACTGGGTTTACAGTGCCGTGGGTAAGCAAGACCAGCCGAAACGTCTTTGCACTGTTTTGTTAGCACTTTGCAATGAAAAACTATCTGACATCTGTAAATGTGCATGTGTTTCAGAGAAAGTCACCTATCTGGGGCAGAAGTTGTGTTATGTGGTCTTTCCCCAGGATGATCCTTCTGAAATACAGCCTCTTACACAAAAATCTGAGCTGTGAGAGTCAGCACAGGACATCTTGCACTTGAATAGCAAAGGCCTGTTTTCCATCCATTCAGTGTTTTTTTTTTTTTGTCTGATGCTGCATGTAAGAAGGTGCTCCCCAGAAGCTCCTCTGAGACTCAGCCATCACAGCAGAAAAAACTGAAGTTTTATGTTTTCTTGCTCAGACATTGCATTTCTTAGTTGAAACAGTTCTCCTCTCGCATATGTTGTCCGAACATCACCTTGTAATTGAACGCACCCTACTCCTGTCCTATCGGAAGCGAGTTCCTATGTTGTCTTCATGTTTTCTCTGGGAGTATTGTGAGAACTGTTGGTGTATTCTCATGTGCCTTACAGGATCTCTCTCTGTATTTGAGGTTTTTATCTTTACTTTAGGTAGACTTTTTATTAGAAATCCCCTGTAAGTGAGCGAAGGGTACTTGTTGAAGCCTATTTACCTCTTAACCCAGTCTTCTGAAATCTTAACTGTCTGTAACTTTGAACTTTCAAGAGGATTAGGCCTTGTCCTTTAGTCCTCCTAGTACTTACTCCCTTAAGCAAGAAAAAAAAACGTAATGTCTAGCTTCGCTCAACTGTCTATGCAAGAATAGTCTAGGCACTTTAATGTAGTTGCCTATTTTAGCTTATATTGCACGCTAAACGTATTGCTATGCTTCCTAAATGTAAGCAACAATCTCCTGCCACTGTTTAACAGAGGCTCTGCACAGCACTTATTAGCACTGCCAGTCTCTTAGCCATTTTTCTTGAATAACATTATTTACATAAAAGGTGCTTTACATTTCAAAAAACGTTCAACTGTTATCTAAAAGGAGATGTAGTCCTCCAGTCATTAATGCCTTTAGATAACCAAGACATTTGTCTATTTTGGCTGGGATTTTGGGCATTCCACTGAGCTATATGCAACAGTGATGCAGTGATCCATCTCTCCATTTGAAACTGAGCACCAAACTGAAATCTGTCAAACAGATTTAGGTTCTAAAGGAGTTTCTTAGAGGCTTTTGCACTTGAGTGCCCTCTTCAGGTCAGATCTTTCTAGACATTCATACCCCAGTGCATGTCTCCTTCCATCGGTCCAGCTCAGTGTCTCTCAGTGATATCTGCCAAGACCAGCAGTATTCATGCTCTCACTGCCCACAGCGACAAAGGCACAATGAAAAGCAAAGTACAGTGAAATCTTAATGTAAATATTGCTTAAAATTTCAAATACATCAGGGATTCATTGTGAGATCACATTCCTGACATAGTAAAGTGTGAAACATATGCATTAAGTATACATATGTTTCATAATATATGCACTATAGATATGTATGCTGATATACCTGTTTTGTAAAAAAAAATGTTTTGCTGTTTATCAATAACAATATTAGCACATTAAATTTAATTCAAAAAAAAAGTTTGCAAGTAATAACTGTTATTCTCTCTCTTTCTCTCTCTCTCTCTCTCTCTCTCTCTCTCTCTCTCTCTCTCTCTCTCTCTCTCTGTGTGTGTGTGTGTGTGTATGAGTAAAGACATGAAGGCTTTGCAGTTTCATTCCGAAGGCTGCGACCTCCAAAGGTTGCATTTGTTGGAGAGGCGGCTACATATGTCATTGAGGGAGCCTCATTTCAGAAAAGTTATATGGCAAAGAAAGAATTTACACAGCACAAGAAATACCGGCATCAATTTTATGATGAATACTTTCCTAAAATCTTAGATAACTCAAGCAGCCGATAAATACAACCTCCGGAGGGCGCAGCCTTTAGTATCTGTTTAGTAAATATGGCGAGGATTAGCTTAAAACAGGAAGTTTCTGTAATATGACCTCTCGTCTATACACGCTAAAAGGCTAATTGCGTTCTTCAGGGAAGATTATTTTTACAAATGACTATCCAGATAACAATAAATTAGTCTCAATATCTTATGAGAAATGTGCGTTTAATGCAAGGTACAAGTAAACACAAAGTATTTTTCATCCTTCCAGGAAATGAAATCCATCAAAACCTTTTCAAACATGTATCAACCTTGACCATGACCACACAACCTGTGTGGAAGGGGGGAAAAATTAAATATTAAATATATTTACAAAATATGGTTAAAGGCAACCATAGACTGCAATGAAAAAGAAGAAGAAGAGAGAAATCAGTCCAGGGCAGTGGTTCTCAACCAGGGGCCTCTAGTAAACTTCCAAGGGGGCTGACTTAAAATTATGTTAATTTAAATTAAAATAACTTAATTAAAACGCTAAACACACAAATTCTCAAAATAAAATAAAAAATTCCCCTCAATACCTTTTGTTTTTTATTCAAATTTAAAGTTATTTAAACTTGTGGAACCCCAAAATTAATCTTGATTAATTAAATATTTCAACACTGCTAGTTTATGTTATTAAAAACGGGGGTCTTCAAATATTGTGTTAGACAAAAAGGTTGAGAACCACTGGTCTAGGTTTTAAGCTGCTGGATGGATAACCCCAAACACGTTACTGGCTGTATCTGATGATTGATCTCTTCTATTAAATTGTATTAAATTCTTTAGCAAATAAAGGACACTATTTAGAAAATGTCAAAGATACTGCAAGCAAGTAAAGTATCTTAGTCATTTTTAAGCCAATTGAACCCAGACAATGCAGGACTTTTCTAATGGCACTGAATTAAAATGCTTCATATTGTAATTAAACATAATTTGCATCATTTACTGTATAAAATATGTCAATCTCTGAAATGGCACATTCTTGAACCTCTGGGATCAAACAAGAGATCCTACAGTCTGAGCATGGAGGATGGAGACAGGTGTGAAATAACAACCAGTCGGCCAGCAGAGAGAATGAGATGAAGGAACAGACTGACTCTTCAAAGATGGGACCAGCCTTTTAGTTCGATCAGTTATTATTTCCAAGCTTGGACTAGGACCAAGTGTGCTAAAGCAGCAAGTATGACTTGCACAGAGTATGTGGCACTATATTTAAAAACACAGAACATACAGAGTCCAGGTGCAAAAGCCTCTAAACGCCACCTCTGTCAGAAATGTGTTAATGAGAGTGAGCGAATGCCCTCCGCACATAGTATACGTTTATCAAATACTTTCATTTCAAACACGCTAAATCCCAGCATCAGCCAATTCAGAAATAACAGTCTGTTGACAAAAAACTCTAAACGCCACTTTGTCAGCAAAATCCTCTAAGTCCACATAATTCATGAATCGAATGATTTCAAGATGAATGACACATGCGCGAAAGAGCCGTCTTATGTTTGCCAAGCTTCCGTCGTTACAGTTGCAATGACAGGATTTAGTGCTCCTTTTTTAACAGGATTTAGTTTAGACAGGATAACAGTGCTCCTTGTGCGACAGAAACGGATGTGGCAATCACCTTGCACCACAGATCCCCTACTGTGTGGATCTGTTTCTTTATTGTTCCATTTTGAATTCTGCTTTCATCATTTACAATGTTTCCAGTAAAACCCGCCACCTTTAGTGGCGGACGGTAGTGGAGTATTTTTACTTTATACTCAAGTAGCCTACATTTTTAAGTATATACCTTTTACTTCACTGCATTCCAAAGCATAATATATAGTGTCATACTTTTTACTGCACTACATTTCATAAATAAAAGTTGTTTTCTTACTTAATGTTACTTAATTATAGCCTGACAAGCCAGACCCACATCAAGATGTTTGGTCTGGAAACTCACCATAGACAGGGCTCAATCCGAGGGGCGGGATAAACGGTTGTCTTTCAAACTCCCTCTGCACGCGATAGGATAGCGCTACAATCAGCCAGAGCAACTGCAAGGTGAAGCAGAGCTAGTTGATAGATTAAACATTCGCCGCGGTCAGCAAAACTCCGAACACATCTTCCCTTTTTAAGAATGACTTCAGTGCCGTTCTTTGTTCTTTTCTCAGAGAAAAGCTTAACTCCAAGTCTTCCAGAGTCGCAGTCAAAGCTGATTCGAAAGACCGCCGTTCGCCAGTTTCTGTGTTTACTAGAAGCACGCAAACGCAACTCGGCCGTCGTCATTATGGCCCCGCCCACCGACTCTATCCACGATGTGATTGGCCCGGCAAGAGTTAGGGGAATACAGCTCAGAAGGGTATTGAGAGTTGCCAGACGACACTCACAGGCAAATTAGATTTGCTGCCGCTAGCGTCTAGATTTCTAGGCTAACTTAATTACACTAAAAATATAGTACTTTCTTACTTGTACTTAAGTAAAACTTTGATTACTTTTACTTGAGTAAAAGTATACAGTACTACATTTTTTATGTAATTAAGTATTAAATAATATTCAATATGAAATGTGTTGCTGTAAAAGGTACAATATTATGTTTTGGAATGTTGTGAAGTAAAAGTTTTCCAAAGAAGAACACTGATAAAGTGCAAATACTTGAAAAACAAAATGCTTCTGTTTACTGTCTTTTTGTCCAAACAGGTGGACTTAGAGGATTTTACAAAAAATAAAGCACACATGGTTGGCACACAAGCACACATTTGCTGGTTTTGCAGCAAAATACTTACAGTAAATTTGTTAAATACCCATGAATTGACAAAAGTGACATTTTTTAAATAAGGCATTTCAATAACTGACCAATAACCTTTTCATTGCATTTAAAGTGAAATTACCGAACCTAAACAAAAAAGTCTGATTTAAAAAATGCTAATTTAAAAGAAAACATATACCAAATAAACTTAGAGGTTTTTGCATCTGAACTCTTCACCATGGGAAAAGGCAGCAAAGTAATATTACTGGCAAACAAGTTCCTCAAGTGCCAAAATGCATGACTGCAAATTAAATTGAAAAACAAAGACACAAACTGGTGTGAGCTCCAACACAAATGTGATATTGAGTCATTTTCCCATGACTCTGTGATGGCGTTTCAGAACTTCAGACTACCGCTGATAACAAGGATATCCATGTTAACTGCTTCTCTCTCATTAACTATTATACAATCCCTGAGTTCTGCTTCCCTTAAGAAAAGACTCACTGTCTTTTACACGGGGGGAAAGCTTCTGAACATTAACTCATGTCATTGTTGGACCTGCCATTATATTAGTCTGGTGGCCAGACTAAAAAATTAAACCTTAAATACAAAAAAAACTGATATAAATCACAACTAAATCAGCAAAAATCTCCAGTAGTCCAAGGTTATACAATCTTACACTGCCAATCAAAAGTTTGGAGTCAGTATGATTTTTGTAAAATAAACGAATACTTTTATTTAGCAAGATTTTTTGCATAAAATACATTAAGGTTTTTTCTGTAATTGTTGTTTTTTTTACAGTTTTTGATCAAATAAATGTAGCCTTGGTGAGCAAGACTTTCAAAACCATAAAAAACAACAACAAAAAAAAAACTTACTGACCACAAACTTTTGTACGGGTGTATTTATATATAACAGAGCACAACCAACAAACTTTCAGATCTGACAGAACTGTCTGGTTCATATAAAAATGAAATGAGTGCAGGAATGTTACCCTCTGTAGGCGACGTGGTGAATCTCTTATAAGGCTTTGGGGAGGTGAGAGGAGATTTCTGAAGATCATAGCACAATGTTATTGATGAGAAGCAGAGATTCAGGCATATGAAGTTCTGTGTTATTGACATGTTATTCCACAAGGGGTAGGATGTATGCACGCACATATGTGTGCTGTAGTGATGTTATGGTTTTTGGTGATTTCTAGCATGTGAATAATCATACTGAATGCTGGAGCTGAACTGTGAGATCACCTAAGTATGACCTAAGAAAACACTCTGCAGGGTCTGAGCTGAGGTCGACTCATCTGTGTTCTACTCGGACAGGGCAAACATTCTGCAACAAGGCTCCAAATTTGCAAGTACACTACCGTTCAAAAGTTTTGGGGTTGGTAAGATTATATTTTTTAACATCAAGTCAATGATGTTTAAAAAAAACAAATGATCATTTTATCAAAAATACAGTAAATCAGTAACATTGTGAAATATCATCAAAAAAAATTATAACCGTTTTTTATTGTTATATTTTATGTAATTTCTTCCTATGATGGCAAAACTGAATTGTCAGCATCATTATTCTAGTCTTCAGTGTCACATGATTCTTCAGAAATCAATTGATTTGTTGCTCAAGAAAGATTTCTTATTATATTATTAATGTTGAAAAAAATTGTGCTGCTTAATATTTTAGCTTTTTTATTTGATTATGAAACATTCTAGAACAGCATTTATTTTAAATTGACACATTTTGTAACAATGCAAAAGTCTCTTAATTAATATAATGCATTCTTGCTGAATAGAATATCTTTTTTTTTTTAACCGACCCCAAAAATTTGAACGGTACTATATGTTTATATGCACTTCAATTTCCGTCTAACTAAAGCAATCATTTATTATTATTTTTAAATCTCATGTAAACGCTTCAGCCTGACTGAAATAGTATCTGTCTGGTTTTTGCAAAATCGGACTAACAGACCCAGACGTGACTGTAATTTGACTTTTCCAGGTTGATGCTTAACATGTATTTAATCCTTCAAATATTTGCATTCAAATTGTGTCATATATACAGTCAGATGAAGACTGTAGTTCGACTATGCAAAAAGCTTGATTATAACTGCATGTAAATGCACTTTATGACTCTAGATGGAAGGCTGTTGGTTGAACCTGGTAAGGCTCATTGTATTGGCACAAAATCAGAATAGGGAGGTTGATAAAGGCTTCTCAGTGCACTAACAAAATCTCATCATCATCTTCCTCACTAGTTGTGAGTCTGCAAAGCCTGACGCAGTCACCAGGAACATCTTCCGTCCCTGATGATTTCCTGGAGTGTCCGTGAGCGTTTGTGAGCAAGTCTGTGTGTGCGTCCATATGTGGTTTTCTGAATGTAGGAAAGCTCCTCTGCTCCTCAGACTGACCACTGGAGGACGTGGGTGATTCGGGGGAAGAAAGCGGCGAGATGCCCACAGAGGTGTAGCGTAGGAGAGAGACTCCTCTGAGCTCTGCAGCCAGTTCCTGCACCAGCCGTCTGGAGGATCTCGACCGGCTTGTGCTGCGCTTGGGGCTATCAGGGGGTCCAGCAGGACTATCACCATCTTTTTGTTTCGGGGAAATGCCCTGTTTGGATCTCGCTCTCATCCCCTCTGAACTTCTGTCATCTTCATCATCTTCATCCTCGAGGGTGTCAGAAGTGGAGCGGGGCGAAGTGGGCGAGGGCAGAGAGAGAGGAGAGGCCGGAGATTCTCTGTCAGGTAGGCAGAGTACCTCAGTGTGAGCCTGCAGCGCCAATCCCAGCGCCAGCGTCGAACAGGGAAGCGGAGTCTGTCCCTCACTCTCTCGCGACTCCTCGCCCCCATCGTCCGCTGTATTGTAGCTATGGAGGCTCAGATCGGGGTGCGCGTTTGTGTGCGTGTGACCCGGGGGGGTGAGGAGAGGGATCTGACCCCGTAATCGAGAGCCACGATGGAAGAGGCGATTCCACAGACGACCAAGCCGCCGCCGTGACGAGGAACGACGTGAGGAGTGACGGCGAATCTGCCTCCGCATAGCCAAACGGAGATTCTGCAGAACAGACGCCTAAAAGAGACACAGAAAATGGAAACTATCAAATAACTGTCAGTTATTCAGTTGGACTCTCTACAGTTGCCATGGAGACAGTATTTGTCTTTTTAATCACATGATACAAACTCCCGTACTTCCGTAAATACTAAATAATTGACAAAGGGCCGTTGAATACTTGAAAAATAATCTTCACCATAGGTGGTAATTCACCGTGTATATGTGCATTATTTTTCAATAATTAAACTACCACAGCTCAAGACATTGTTCATTGTTTTATTTCAAGACATTTGTTTTTGTTATTACATGCTCTTGTGTGTTTAGATCTAATTTCTTACACATCTTATCTGGAGACTCTTTTGCTAATTTGTAGAAATAAAAATATACAGTCTATTAATAAATGTCATGGCTATAGCTTTTGAGTTGAGAACTATTTTATCAGAAAGAGAGCAGGAGAAAGACTCAGATAACAGATAAAAAAAGCAATTTAGTGGGAAATTGTCATTTTTATTATTTTGTTTGTTATATTTGTTTGCTTAAAGCAAGTGTAAGATTGTGGCCAAAACCGGTACTGCAGGTGTATCCCCTCTCGTCCTCCCCCTGACTCGAGGTTGTCAGATCCAGCAGTAACGATTGTAGCTGCAGCTATGGTAACTACAGCAGAGCTGGCAACCCGGATGCAGAAACACTACTGACTTCATGATTGGTCAATAGGTGGAGGGTGGAGCTTCAGGCCAAAACACAACATGTCTACATCAACATCAGTTGAGGGCTGCAACAAACAACTTTTAAATGACAATATCCTGGCCAGACTGTTGTCAGTGATATAAGTATTTGAAATCAACATGATTTCTTAATGTCTAGTGACATATCAGGGCCATTTTATGATTCATTGAAATACATTTCTTACATACAGTTCCTTCAATGTCTTTGTGGGACTCTTAACTGAACTAGCACAACCTACAGGAAGTGGAACTAAATTTGAATTAAAGAAAATTGACTTTACTCAATTACAACTGACAAATTTTCATTTCAGGTCTAAAAATTAATTCAGTTTAATCAGTAAATAAATTAAAGCTGCACTAGAGCTATTCACATATATAACACTATTCAAAACAAAGGTGTAGTTTGATGTCGCCAAGTTTGAGCTCAGAATCTTGGGACATGTGGTCTTCACCTCACAGCTGCTGGAAAAGAATCGGGATAGGGCTCATGTTCAGGAATGCGATTATTAACATTACTGTAGTGTGAAGCAGAGCAGGACAGAGTGTTGTAGAGCTGACCAAAGCCGCTGGAGCGATTGTTGAGCAACACACGGCTCGCGGAGCAGCAGAACTTTTATTATGAAGGGACACAGTTGCTGGTGCCATTTCCGCTTTTCCGGTCATGAGAATGAGGTAACTCAGCTCTGTTTATCATATTAGATACACTTAGGTATGTTTAAAATGATGTTATGATGTTACTCTGTGCGTTCACTCGGCGGCTGCTGTGACATTTGCACTCTGCTAAGAGTAAAGAGCTTCTGCAGAATAAAACCGGAAACTGAGGGTAACGCATATATGACGTAATTGACAGGCAACTCCCGGTCCTGGTTCCTTGGTTAAAATAGCAATTTTCTTAAAATTTACAAATAGTTTACAAAATATATAAAACTGGCCTTTTGGTTTTTGGATAGTTTACTGCAAAAATCCTCATTTTAAAAATTACACATTTCTAAAGGGTAACATTTCAAACACATCAATCTGCAGAACTTTTTTTAACTTTCAGACATCATTCAAACTTTGTCATCCTTTTCTATTTAAAAATGACACATTGCAGTTATATGATTTCAGTTCCTTTAAATTGTACTTCCTTAAACTCAAATTTAAATTTAAATCCTGTATACTACCTCATTTCAAATTCAATATCATATTCACACCTGCGTGGGGTTGTAGACTGGAAAGTCATCCACTGGAGGTATGAGGCCTTGAGCTATCAGTTGACCATAAGAGGGCGGAGCCTCCCTCTGAACAAACTCCGCCTCTAGTCGGGTCATCTGGGTTTCAAAAGCTCTAATGAAAAAATAGGAACATACAAAGAGTCGTTTTATAAATATGCTGATTGATGCCATTTAAAAATGTACGGGAAAAAAAAGGGTCTTTTTAAAAAGGGAAGCTACTGAAAACATGCAGGCAGGGCATCTCTTGAGAATCTCCAGTAGCTGAGAACCAGCGGTACTTTGACAGTTTGATGAAGTGCAGATATTTTGGGTGCTGCTGTGTCTTTTCAAGGCTAACTGGAGAAAAACTGTGCATCATCCCCAGAGCAACAATTGGGCTGTTACTGGAGATCCAATTATGTTTAAAGTTAAACGGGAAGGTCATCCTTCATTTCATGTTTTCTTTCTTTCATTGGGATCAACAATTGGTTTTAAGAAGGACTTAATCATTTCTGTTCCTCACTGACTATGTGTGTGTCTAAGTACAAGAAAAAAATGAATTGGACTACAGTGTGTATCTATTTAGCACAAAATACTAAACTTTGCAGGGAAAAAAGAAGGAAAAAGAAGGATAAAGACCGACACTGCAAAAAGTCATAAAAATGTTCTTAACATTTTGTCATAAATGCTGTTCTTTTGAACTTATTGAAAATATGAATCACCCATTCAACAAAAATATTAAGCAGCACAACTGTTTACAACACTGATATTAAACAAAGCAGCATATTAGAATGATTTCTGAAGAATCATGTGACACTGAAGACTGGAGTAATGATGCTGAAAATTCAGCTGTCATCACAGGAATAAATTACATTTTAAAATAAATATATTCTAAATTGTGTAAATATATTTAACAATAATACTGTTTTTACTGTATTTACGGATTAACAAAAATAATCCAAAATAATATTATTTTACATAATTTGGATTGTCATGTGTGTGTGTGTGTGTGTGTGTGTGTGTGTGTGTGTGTTTGTGTGTGTGTGTGTTTTATTAAGAAAATAAAAATACAGATAAAATAAACAATAATATTTTTTTTAAATAAGGACATACCTTGGAAAAAAATTACGAAAAACCCAGGAATCACTATATAATTCCTGACTTTTTTTGCTTGGAGTTTAAAAGCAGGCAGGAAGAAGATGGAAATGCCCTCACCTGTATTCTCTTGTCCTGAGTGAATAGAGTTTAAAGGCACAACCCAGTGCAATGACCAGCAGCAGCCCGCAGACCAAGCTGCCAATCAGAGCCGCTGTAATCACCTTTCTGGGCACAGACGCCAGACAGTCTCTTTCATCACTGCCATCGAGACAGTCCTCTTGCCCGTCGCACCGCCACGTCTCAAAGATGCACAGGTTGGTTCCGCAGTGGAAGTTTCCAGGCTGGCAGTCAAAGCAATTTTTCTCATCCGAGCCATCGGGGCATTTCTTCTGGTTGTTACACCGCTCAGAAGCTGAGTAACATGCCCCGCTGCCACCTTCACAGGGATACTCTCCTGGCTGGCACAGCGGGCAGTCCTCCTCATCTCGGCCCCCAGGACAATGCCAGTAGCCATCACAGCGCTGCAGCTCAGAGTAACAGCCCTCGTCTGTGCCACAAGGATGCTCACCTGGAAAACAGTATCCCTTAACCTGCAGAGAACACCATCAGTGTCACAGAGTGTCCATCATAATCAAAATCAAAAACAAAATGTAGTAAGCACAAATTATTTCAAAGTATTGCTTATGTAATGTAATGCATCCTTGCCAAATAAAAGTATTAACTTCTTTATATGAACCGAAGCTTGTTACTAAGTGCCTCAAACAAAACATTCAAACACTTGTTATTAACTTGGCAAACTTGGGCAAAAATAAAAAATCTGTCTGCCTTTGCAACCAGAAGTTCCATATAGCCGAACAATAAGATTAGAGCTGGTCAGAGGAAGGAAGTGTTTTCTAGTTTTCTGAATCAGTGAATTGACTTTTGTGTGAGGTTAAAACAGATTTTACATTGTACTGATGCAAAGTAGTCCAACAACACAGACAATGTCCATGAAAAACGGAGAGCATAATTGATCAGCAGCCAGGAAGCGTACAAATGATCATTAGCATCACCGAGAATAAGAGACCTGGTAAGTGGCATTGAATCCGTGTCCAGGGCTGTGTGGTTTAGCGTGGTAGAAGACACTCATCTGTCCCTGGGAAGACTCCAAAAGAGCTCGTCTGTGATTATTATGGTGAGACAGACTCTGCAGAAGACGTTCTGCGCGCTCTCCCAAACCATCGTAAACACGCACAGAGTCTCCCACACCCAGCTGTAGGTCCACCTGCAGCACCAGCGGCTTTGGGTCCTGAAGCAAAACAGTCAATAGGAACACCGTGAGTGATTTAATCACACTTGCAAATTCCAGATTGGCAAAAAAAAAAGTGACTAGAAAATTCTGATATTAGATTAGAACACCATGTTGTTTTGGTAGCAACATTGTTTTGAAACAACACCAATGTCTATGATAATTACATTAAAAACTATGATTTAAACAACTTTACAGTTCAAATAATACATGTTTTGACAAAGTACACATTTTTTACGAAACAATAAACTGCACATTTCAGCCTAATGAACAAAAACAGCAGATGGGCTGAATGAAAATGCAAAATCACTCTCTCACAATAGGTGGTCCTTATGGAAATGTAGAAATATAGTAGTTACCCATGTACACAAGGAAAAAATAATAATACCCACCCAAATAAAACAACCTCATATTTACAATGCTGTAATGATTCAATGTCATAAAGACAAATTTTGCAGAAAGGCAACCTAAAATGAGAATGACTGAGGTTCTCATCATACTTGTGTGTCCAGGAACCACGTGCAGTGAAGATCTGTGCCGCTGCTTCTGTTTGGACGGAAAAAATCAGGTGAGGCAAACGTCCCATAAAAGTTGACTAAGCGTTTTCCACAGGACGTGTCGGGGCAGTGGGCCTCGTCGGATCCATCAGGGCAGTCCCGGGCTCCATTACAGCGCAGAGATACCGGCAGACAGCGGGTAGATTGGATATCAGAGCACTGCAAGGTGCCTGGCGGACACAGACTCACCCGGGCGGATGTGGGTGGGGCGGCACAGATCCTTTCATCTGTATTGTCTCCGCACTCATCCAATCCATTACAGCGCCAGGAACGTGGAACGCACTTACCGTTTCCACATAAGTATTCATCGTTCTCACAACTACTCTGACCCAGTCGACCTAACAAGAACAAAACAGACAGAGAGAAAAAGAGAGTTGAGTTTTTTGCTCACGTAAACACTGACACCTGAAATAAGCCAATCAAATCTACCCACTCTGCAGATGGTGTTTGCCTGGTCACGGCTTAACAAACACAGCCGTTCAGTATTATTGATTGAACTGCACCTCTAAGGAAAATGCACAAACACAGCATTTCACCCCTCACACACACACACACACACTCAAGACATGCCCTGTGGAGTTGAGTAATGACAGCCCATTATCTTCTTCATCTTCATTAGCTACATATTAGATCTAACTAAATAATCAACAGTGGAGATCTATCTAAGCCACACTGACAGTAGTGCTATCCAAATATGGACATCAATTTACACAGTACATTATGTGACAAGTGCTGCAAAGCATTAGCGCTTCATCACGGCTCTATGGTCATACACTATTGATCCGCTAAGCCTGCGTTTGCCTGGTCAGTCTGCGCTTACAGTAAATCTATATGCCCTGGCAAGAGTCTGTGATTTAGATGCTTTCTAATGTAAGAACACAACTAAATCTGATGAAATATTTCAAACTCAAAAGAAAATAAATAAAGTATCAAATAATTTTGTATTAAACCCTAGATCACCAAAAGCAGAATTTGGGCATCACCACTTCTTCTGAACACTGTTCAAAGGTGTAAAGTAAGATTTAAAAAAATATGTTTTGTGTGTTTTATTAAAGAGATGAATACATGCAAGGATGCATTTACTTGCATATGCAGTAAAGACATAATAATGTTACATTACAAATTCTCTTACATTATACATTACATTTACAATACATTATATTTTGATATAATCTCATAGTTTTCAAAAACATATTCTGATTTCTGAAGGACCATGTGACACTGAAGGCTGGAGTATTGACGCTGAAAATACAACTTTGCCATCACAGGAATGCATTACATTAAAATATATCACAATAAAAAACAGTTATTTATTCTGTAATAATATTTCACAATATTATGGTTTTTACTGTATTTTTTTTAATAAAAAATGCATTAAAAAATCTTAGCGACCCCAAACTTTTAAACTGGGGCAAATTTTGAATGCAGACATGCATACACATTAGAAAACAACATTAGTAGCTTCACAGTGGTCATGAGACACGCAATAAATCGTGATCGTGAAGCACCAGATTTAAATGTGCATAAGAATAAATCAAATTTGTGTGTGATGGCAGTAGTGAAAATTATAGAAAATACATTTTTACACTGTTTAAAAACTTGAAATATTTGTTGCATGAGCTACTTTTAAAGGGCACAAATTGCATGAATTACTTTAATTGTTTAACATTGTGTCATATAAAAAAAGCATAATTCTTTTTATTCTTTCATTCTATGTTTATGTTCCATAGAAGAAAACCAGTTATATGGGTTAGGAGCATAATGAGCAAGTAAATGATGTTTGAGTGTATTATTTTTTGAATGGGCTCTAATTGAACATATACACACTGTAAGCTCACTCACCTCGTATATAAGACAGTCTGAAGCCCTGTGCCTGTCCAGAGCTGTTGGCCTGAGAGTGGAAGTAGACCCAGACTCGCCCTCTGGAGGAGATGAAGGGAGGAGGAAGAACTGAGCCACAGAAGCGATACTCAGCTTTCCATGTGGGGCCGAGCAGCAGCCAGTCCCCCCTGCAGTCCCCAGTGTCCTCCACATCGAAGCTGTGAAAACTGGACACAGTAAACACATGGTGCTTAATGGACCCTCTACTGCTTCAGTAGCACTTACACTGTACAATAATGGACAACGGAACAATATCATCAAAAAAAGTGTGAGCCACAATAAATGAGTTAATAATTGTTTTTAAATTTCAAATTATTGTTCTAAAAATACAACACCAATTTTACAGTATCCATACTTTGCAGCATGTTTTTCCATCACATTTGTTTTAATATATTGTATAAGATATTAAACAATAATCAAATTATTTATTAAAAAATCATGATTTATATTTTTGTTACTAAATTAAATATATCAGATTTATGTCAATATCTAAAACAAAATAATACCAATTTATTAATAAATATTATTGATGTTTCTTATGTTTCTCTAATCCCAATTTATTAAACATTCTTACTTTGTACTCAATTTTTTTATTGAAAATCATAGTTTTTCCTGTGTTCGACACTGTAATGCAATACACACTCATATTGATTTTCCACATAACAGAAATGACCCTAATAATGTCAGAAATACCAAAATGAGATGCCAAAGAGAGTTCATAAGCAAAAGAGGGAAAGAATATGTGCAGTGAAACTATTATCACATTAGATAGAGTACAGAAGTGCTATCAGTGCACACACACACACACACACACACACACACACACACACACACACACACACACACACACGTCAGAGATAAAATCAGCATCCAGTACCATTACAGAAGAATGGGCCTTTTGCAGCCAATAACTTAAAAACATTACGTTCTCTTTCTAATCTGTTTCGCCTGCACACTCTCTCCAAATTGCACTGCTTAAAGTCTCCACTACTGTTTGATATGACAAAAGTCTGAAGATGTTTCATGGCCATTTGAATGATGAAAACAATTGATTAGATTTAAGTGTAGCACAAAAAAATCCACACAGTAATTCAGTTTCATCTTTTTTATTTATATGATATACATAATTGATCCGCACTATCATTGAAATCAAATCTCTGCCTGGCCTGATGTTCTATTATCACAGCAGTACTCTGTATAGTCATTCAAATACAGACATTCAAAACTCCTCTGACTGTCAATCAAATGCACACGCACATACATATTCTGCAAGGCTTCTAAACAGTTTAGATAGGACTCAGCAATATGGATGACCTGATGGCCTGATGGCCTGGGGCCCAGCGCCAGGGAGTTTTGGGCCAATTGGCAGACCCATCACTTCACTAGTGCTGCAGTGCCATCGTGTCTTATATGTGGTGATCATAAATAAGGGTTTTTATTCCCTACAAGCTTAAATGTTTAGTTTTCTGTGTTTTTAAAACATTGTTGTGGCAATTCCTGATTTCAATATGCCAACACTGTTTGTCTGGCTGACACAGATGTCGAAATTGCAATCATGACTAGTGATTATAAACAAAATCGCTGAATAACAACTATTTCCTTTCCAGCAATAATTACATTTAAACTAAAACTCTAATAAAATATTAGTTCCTTTAAAAATAACTACAAATATTAATACTTAAAATCTTAATCTTAATTAAAACAAAGAATTTATTTCACTGATCTAGTAATCTAGCTGACTTTTGACAGCGGACTGCTGCTTTTTTTATTTTTTAGACTGGGACTAGAGACAATGTCAACTGTCAAAAGTCAACTAGATCAGTGAAAGAAAGAAAATCTTCATTTTAATTAATCTTAGTTCAGATTTCCATATGCCAATACGTCTGAGGCCATGTGAGAAATCTGTTTAATCGACTTTAGAATAAATACCTCTACTGCAGCTTATAGACAGTGAGTCATTTGCTAGTATGCATTAAAAGCATTTGGAAATCTCTTTATCAGAACTATCATCCTTTTTCACCTTAGGGTTTCCTCTAACAACAGATCTCTGAGGAGAATCAGGAGATGATGTAATGCCTTTAGATAAAATCACTTTATTAAAGCAGAGCCAAAGCCCACACACACACACACACACACAGCAGTGCTATGAGAGGCGAGAAATAGTACATTATAAAATCCCTGTAGTCAGCTTTAGTCATATAGCAGTCTAGGCGCTTTCGAATGGAAGACTGCACAGACCAATATACATGCTCCAGACTTGCAAACAGGCTCATAAACACTGAAATGCACAAAACAGTTAGTTTGAAAAAAAAGAAGAAAAAAAAACTTGCATTGGTAATGGAAATATCATATTCATACAATTAAAAGCTGTACCACTAGTAATACTGTTGGGGACCCTAATAGTGTCAAATTTGTCAACAGCATGAACAACAGCATTTCTTTCTTGCACAGAGGAGACAAATTTGCAAAACATTATTTCCTATATCAAGATCACACGAACAGGACAGCTGCTGAACAGATATTATAATGTTGTAATGCATCATGTTAACCTTTGTGCATCAATTTAAAAAAGTTACACATAGGTCCATGTCAAAAAACTGAAACTTGGGAGCACATACTTAAGTTTGGTCTCTTCTTAAAGAAGACCCTTGGCAGAAAATTTTTTAAGTCAAAAAAGTGAAACCAAAAAATGTTATAAAGTTAAAAAAGTTTTATATAAAATATATGTTTTATGAAACATGTTGAACTCTAAAAAAAAAATAAAAAAAAAGCGGTGTTACAAATGTGAGGGCTTGATATCTCAAAAAAAATAGCTTTCAGTAAGATTTTGTTTGGGTGCAGTGCCAACTTTTCCCCATTAGATAGCAGCAAAACTCCACTGGGACACACAATGACTGGATTTGTTTTTTGCAATACAGTAAAGTTTTTCTATCTCAAATATTACAAGCACACACGCACCCGTTAACATGAAGCTGCAGTTTCACAATACATGAATTACACTTATGAATAACAGTAAAATGCTGCAAATATTTTTTCTTACACTTGAAAGGCAATTTACACCTTTGCAAAACTTATCTTGTGCATGCAAATTTAATTTACGCTTGCAATCTTATGTACACTTTCACAAATCTTACCCTACGCTTGCAATTCTATATGGCATCAATTTACCTTCATATAAACACCTGTGCCGAAATGTAGTAATAACACAGGCAAAATGATTTTTAAAAAAATGGAAAAGACAAAAATGTCCAAGAGGGTAAGGGTAAAAATAAATAAGACAGTGAGTGCTCATTTAATCACCACAGTGAGAGAATGCTTGTGTGCGTCTACCTTATTGTGATCACATCTCCACGGCTTCCCTGTATATTCCAGCTGCAATTTACTCCAGCCGGGTAGTTGAGTGGCCATGATGGGCTGTAGATCACTCCTCTCCTCTCAGTGTGTAACTCCACCTTACCGCCACAGGCAGCTGAGGAACACACAGAGAACACATGAGCGCAGTTTGTGTGTGAACACAGCTGTCACACTGTGATTGAGATGACGTCACATCAGAGAGAGACACACAATACTCAATTTAGTGTGGAAGTGTGTGAGAGTGTGTGCTAATGATTACGCATCTAGACAAAAACACAATAAGACAAGGAAGAAATAGTCTGGGAAGCAAAAGAAAGTGCAAGTGAATGTATAGCTATTCGCTGTTCTCTAAACATCATCATCTTTTGCTGTAGTCTCTTTAAAGAACTGTGTCTATTTATGCGTGTATCAATTTGACATCTGTAAAGAAAGGAGATTTAGGTTTAAACGTTTGTGATTACTGGGTATAAACCATTTTATTGTTTGTACTTAATTATTATTAATAGTAGAAATAAAAATAATAATACTTCAAGACTTTTTCAGTCATTTGTGATTACTGGGTTTTTAAATATAATATATAAATAGAAATTATAAACAATAATAATAATATTTAGAGCTGAACATAACAAACGTAACTTTTTATCAGACTTTTTATCAGAAATTGAAATCACAATTTTAAAATTCTCTTATATTTCCTTGTTTGGCATGAAGTGAGATTCCTGAATATAAACAGCAGCACATGACGATATAAATGTATCATGTCCCCAACGCTTATGCATTAGCCTGCAGGGTACCCACCTCTCATTCACCACCCATCAACAGTTTTTACTCTACATATAATGTTGTCTAGGGGGCGGTCTACATGATGTTGTCTAGGGGCGGTTGAATGCCTTAGGCAAAGCTAAAAAGCAGACGCTAACACCCTGCTCTTTGTGTGAGAGAACAGGAAAGAGATCAGGGGAATCCCTGCAATACAAGCACAAATCATTTCTGAGTACTTTTAGATGTCGAGTCTCAAGGTTCATCATCACCTCCCTGACATACTTTTACATCCCCAGATACAAAGAGCACACATAACATGAATTCAGATCAGTCATCCCCATATTCTTTCTGTATCTTTTGGTTGCTGAAAATCGATTTTTCTCCTTTGTTTCTCTTCTCAAAATGAAATTCTAACAAAATCACCTCTCAAACAAACAAGAACACTTTTATGTTACTGAGATTGCAGTGTTTTTTAATTTTTTTATTTTATTTAATCATTATGAACATCCTCATGAATGAACATCCTCATTGTCTTTATTTACCAGACAGAACATCCTCTAAAAGGAAAATGTACAAAAAATATCAGTGATAAACACATTTAGTAGGAGAGGATGCCTGGACAAGGAATATCTGTATAAGGGAAAGGCTTGTATGTGTGTGGATGAGAATGATAAAGAAAGAGAGAAGAAGGTCCCTTTGTTTGTCTGTGTGTGAGGCGAAGAGATCTAGGTGCTATCAACACACACCCACCCCCAACCAAACCCTCTTTTGTCACCACCCCTTCACTGTATATGAGCTCCAATAAAACACAGACATTCGTTCTCTTCATGTGCTTCTTTCTTTGATATGAGAGGATCTTCTTGGCTAAAAGCAGTTGTCTCTTTCTCACATATTCTCTCTCTTCTATCTGTGGTTGTTTGTTGAGCGTTTAGCTCACCTCAACAGATCCTGCATTTCTTAAACAAGCCTAGAGTGCCGTGACTGCCGTCTATAGATTGAGATCAGATCCTTGGCAGACTGTGAACGTTGCTTTAGCTTTGATGCTGTCTAGTTGTGGACATAGATTTAATCCTCAAAACTGATGCTCAGAATAATGGAGAAGTTAAAAAACTCACTGGGCACTGTCATCAACATGTTATAAGAGTATCTGATCATATCCATTCTTAAAAATAAAAATTCTCTCTACAATCTCTTAGGCTACTCTCTTAATGTATTCTCCCAATCTGAGAGATGCTGGCGTTCAGCAGGTTTAGGTGGTCTCAGTTTGACCAGCTGAAAAGTCTCCCAAACACCTTTTAAACAAACAAACAAACAAACAGACCAGATTGGGAGGGCAGCAAACCATTTTAAAAGAGTTGTTTTTCCCCCCAGTGGTAATTAACTGATATGTGGTTTTAATTACAATAAGGTGTGTAGAACTGCACGTAAACAACTAAGTTTGCTTTTTTTTTTTATCCATAAAAGACTGCACAATAATACAAATCTGTACGAAAAAATGCACAATTTCCCAGACAGTCTTCGAGGAGATGAGACTGATACCGTCGTGTTTATAACTGTCATGGCAACAAGCCAAACGCTGATCTGTCCTCCTGGATTTTCCCTGTATGAATGCTGCACAACCTGCGCGCGCCGTTTAACCTTTCTTTGTCATCGGTGCCATTCCCATACTTCAACCTATAAATCACCTGCATCAGGTCTTAAATATTAAATAATATTTAATATTATTCTGATATGAGAGGATACATAAAGAAGGTGAAATGTAATAAAAAGTGATTGGACCTTCAGATGTAATAGCCTACCGTACTCCTCACTCTTTTGTTCTATACAAAACAATTATATATGTGATAACATTACAATCCCTAAAAAAGTCCACTTACCCACGCAAACCCAAGCCCAGCGCAGACAAATCCATTTCATAAGGTAAAGCCGAATCGCCCCGACTCTCTCCGTCATCACCATCATCTTCTTGTTGTTCACAGCTCAGGTCATCCTCATAATCCAGATATATTTGACAACGTATCTCATGTCGGTTTCACGTTTACGGTGGATTTAACTTCTTGCACGAGCATCAAAAGCGACGTATCTCCCTCTTTTCGAGCGGCACATTGCGCTGTATGGAGGGAAAAGCAGAGACCTTCAGGGGAGAGACGGGATTGGAGGTTCAGTGGGACACACAGGACACAAAGATTCCCAAGGAATTGCTTTTCTTGAGGCGATTTCTAAACCTTTTACATTTACATATTCACCACTATTTCTTGTATTTTCACTATATATCGACGAGTAATAATATCGTTCCACTACTTGTATAAGTGGCCAAATGGCCAATTATGTAATGCGCCCTGATGCAGGGTGAAGTAATCGCGGCAATGCAGCTCAGTGGACTCCAGTCCATCGCAGACTGCTGGAGCGCATCTCATGCAAAATAACACTGTCTGAGATCAATATAAAATCCTGCTGATCTAAACGACAAAATGTTGAACTCAAATGTAACGTCTTAATTAATCGACTGGGGTACTGTGAAAGACGTTCTGCTGTCGGCTAATCATGTACACTGACACAATTTTTCTGAAATTGCCTTGGTTTGTTTTCATGTTTTTTTTCTGAGAAGACTTACCAGCTGTGAACTGGCAGTGAAAGCCTGCACTCTCGTGGACGGAGGGATGCATCGTTGTAACGCATGGCGTGCGCACCATTTTATTATTTACATGCTGAATTATCGAATGAAAGCCATCTTAAATATTTCTGCACAGATTGGTTTCAAAATACAACATTATTTTGCTCTGTCTCTACAACGTAGGCTACATGTGGCCCGAATGCCAAACAGTTGCAGTCATATTAATCCCTTTTAAAGGTATTGTTTTATAGCATATCTTGTTGTTTTATACAGTGTTTTTTATTAATGATACTGAAAATAGCGTTGTGCCTGTGTGGTATAAAAGGCACCGCTGGGATTCGAACCCAGGATCTCCTGTTTACTAGACAGGCGCTTTAACCAACTAAGCCACGGCGCCGCTGTGTGATTGGCTATCGCTTGAAGTATATATACTTGCGGTATAGAGGCGTCAACTCACTACGTATCTATAAATAACGAGATGATATGTGCGAACATGCAGGGGCGATTCTAGGATTTCAATATTATGGGCCTCAACACCCACTGAGGGAAAGATATTTAACTTTTTTTTTGTATAGTATATCAGGGTGAGCATGAACAATACAGTATTCCATGTTAACTTAGCTCTTACATCAAGTCAATCCCTGAAAACTGATTTAATTTCAAAGCATTTAAATAATCATCTAGTATTCATTAAATCCATCTTGTCAAGATTGGAAATATGTTTATCTATTTAAATAATTCCTTTTTGGGTTTTCTACTTTTCTTTCTTTCTTTAAAAATTGCAAATGTATTTACTCTGGCTAATAATATGTCAGTCAGCTCATCTGCAGATTTAATAGAACGAATATGGAAACATACATTCATGAACAAAATTACATGAAATTTCCATTATAACCAGTAGATGACAGCAAGACTCATTAATTTGCCATTTCAATACCCATTTTTTTTTTTTTAGGGGTTTAGCTTTTGAATATATTATAGAAAAAAATATTAAACATGTTCTAACTTGCTTGTGCCTGACTTCTTGTCATTTTTACTGCATGTTCTGATGGAACAGTAACACATGACCTGTAACCATTGTACCGTAATTGCTTTTATAGTGACATGAATCTTAAAGAACAGAAAATGGTCAAATTACTGTTGCATTACAATAAAGTTAATGTAGTTTAATAACACTGTGCTTTTTGACATTTTTTTATAATAATTACTCAGCTTTTTAAATATTTTTTATTAAAAATATCTGCAATCATAACACATTTTACCATTAGGTACACTTATGAAAATAAATGCACACACACAATCAGTATTCACTGTATTATTGTTGTGAAGTTTCAGTAAGACAACTTCCTCACTCTCAATTCTTCTATCTCTTGCTCTTGATGTTTTTTAACCTAAGCCAGGGAGAAAGAAATCATATTTCAAGCCGTTAAACTACAAAAATGTATACCAAGATAGAATTACAATTTAAAAGATGCATTATACAATGAAATATGATTGAAAATATAAGCTCTGACCTCTGAAGCAGTTCACTAGTAGACACAACTCTATTTTCATCTTCACTGTTGGAGTCGGTGTCATCTGAGCTGCTGTTGGACTCCTCCGCCCTCTTCTTCTGTTTCCCTTTATGCTTATGTTTCTTGTTCTTTTTTTTCTGAGAAAAGATTGTGTCTCTATTAAATTTCTAGTTTTGCAAAAAAATGTCTGGCAGTCAGACCAAATAAATTTGTACCTTCTTCTCTTTCTTGTGTTTCTTGGGTCTGTGTTTCTCTTTATCTTTTTTCTTCTGTTTCTTCAGCTGCGGTGAGCGTGCAGGTGGAACAGTCCCTAAAGAAGAGAGGAACAATGAAAAACTTGATGTATAAAGGACAAGCTAGTAAATCAATCTAGATGAGATAAAAGTAATAACTGTAATAATCAGTAATAATTACTGCACCTGTATATTCAAAAGTATCAGATAGTATAATCTTGTGAGATTGAGCTGAAATCATTATTAATTAATAAAATCAATTTAATAAAAGGTATTATTGCATCAACACGGTCACATTGTTTAGATGATGAATTGAGGGTGATGGTGGTAGTGGTTCCAGTGACTGACCAGGAGGTGGCAGTCTTGGGCCAAACTCCTCTTCATCCAGTTCGTGTGATTTAGAAGGAGCAAGATCTTTGGACTGAGTATTCTCTGCTGCAGTTTCAGCAGATGGCATGCTCTGGACTGTAAGATGCTTCAGATCTGAGGGGTGGGGAGGAAAAAGTCAAAAATGATTATGGCACTCACATCTGTTTTATTGAACTGCTCATATAAAGCTCATTTAGATTACCCGTCACTTTGCTGATGTCGGGAACAGGAGTGATCTGAGCTGGGATGAGTGGGTTCACTGTCCCTGCACTGCTTTGGATTGGTTCAGATGAGGGAAGAGCCACCTCTTCCTCTTCTTCACTATTATCTTCAGATGACGATGAGCTCTTCTCATCTGACGAGCTGGCAAAGATGGCTTTAAAGAGATCCATTGGAGGCCTTACCTCTTCTTCTTCATCCTCTTCCTTCTCCTCCTCTTCATTCTTTTGTTCAGTCTGCTGCCCATCAGACTGTGCTACTTTTACCTGCACAGAAATGTGATCATTACATTGAGGTTTGCTGTATAATATACTAATTTTAAAATAATTTAACTTCAAGTTACTTTTCTGTAAGTGAAAATTTAGTAAGTGAATTTATTTATTAGCAATACACTTAAGTATCCACTGGTACCTCTGGAGTGACAGAAGCATGTGGAGAGTCTGTCTGGGTCTTGACCCCTGCTTCACTTTGCTGGGCCGCTGAAACCTCACTGCGAGTTTCACTGAGGAATGCACAGAGTGGGTCTTTAGGTTCAGATGCCTGCCCTGGTACGTCCCACCTGGATCTCTTATTGGAGACATCTGGAGTCAAACGGGGAAGTGTTGTGCTGGAGCTGGGAGGATTGGGAGCACTTGGGGCCTCCCTGCTGACCTGCCTGCTATCCGTTAAGGTCAGGAAGTTAAAGACCGAGTACTTATCTCTCTTTATTTTAGGCATTCCCACTACACTAGATCTGCAAAACAGACAAAAGTTTAATGAAATTAAATGTATATAATACTTTATAATATAATTTAATGAAAATTTTCCACATTTTCCTTTCCCCATTTTAATGACATATTTATCATCCCATTAACTTGGTTGGCAGAAAATACCGTCCATAAAAAAACAAAAAAAACATTGCATTGCAATAATTACAAAAAAAAAAAATTTCGGCTGCAATTTAATATTATTGTAAATGTTTTTTTTTCTTCAATTTGTTTTTTGTATTAAAGCACATTTTGTACTTAATTTACTCTAATAGTAAAGGAATGTCTTCAGATACAGCATATGATTTGATCTGCGTCTTACCCTGGATAAGGGTGTGGAACATTAAATCTTTTACACAATAGTTTATCAGGGTGCCACTCAAATGTTTCTCTGGTCAGTTTCCCAAACATCTTCATCTTCACAGCGGCCTGCTTGTCATCTACATCATTCTAAAGAGATTGAATATTAAAATAGAATTATAATAAAAACAAATTGCTAGACAGAGGACAATACTAGAAATTAAAGCACCTTTTTAGTTACATTTTAAGCCAACAAATTTCCTGAAATAATGTCAAAGATTATCTGAAGATTAACTTAAACTGAAGGTGGAGCTCTTAACCTCTTGATCCCGTGCGACCTCCACACTGTCTGTGTCATCCTCTTGTTTGCCACGTGTGAAGCGTGAGGAGAGAAAAGAGTTGCTGGGCTTATAGAGTAATGCAGCTCGTAAAAATTCGTCCCTTTCTCTCCCTCTTTCCCACTCCGTCATGGAGGCGTCCAGACTTGAGTCCAGGGCATCTACAAATAGTATGGAAATTATGTATTTAGCTATACACAGATTAGGAAAATCCAAGATAAAACAGACCAAACATAAAATGTTGAAATTCACCTTTATTTCCCTGTTTGAGGTTGTTGATGTACAGATCGTAGCGGCTCTGTTTCTGAGGATTGTTTGCAAATGGTTTAAAGGTTTTGCTAGCATCAGCAGTGGGACCAGACCAAGCATTCAAAACCATCTGGGTCTCGAAGGAAGCTTGAGGTTGGACTGGAGAGGTGATGCACTGAATGTGGGAATCAGGCTGTGGGGCGTTTGACTGGAAACGGCTGGACAGGGCCTGCAGAGCGGCAGCTTTAGCCGAAGCCACCAGGGCAGCTCGATCCGCAGGTGAGGAAAAGTTTCCTGCTGACTTATTCCGCCCTTCGGCCTCTCTGCGGATCTCATTCAGCCTCTCTCTGTCCTTACTGTCAAGCAACTCAAACACAGAACTGGGACCTACAGAACAAAAACAAACATTTTATACAGAAAATTGGGGTCATACATTGTATTAAAGGGATAACAAACTGTATTTAAAATAATCTTTTAATGTTCTTTAAGGGCCACTAATGTTAGAAATACATTTGTTTTGCCCACTGCTATGACTGGGTAACAGTTTTTCACATTAAAAATTATTTTTACTTCCTCACCGTTTCATGTGTGGAATTAATTTAAAACTTCCGATGTATGAGCCAGAGTCTGGTGTTCGTGTCGTTACATAGTTAAAACATTTGTCAATTGTGAAACATTTATGGATATAATGCTTTATGACCAGGAGGTACTATGCGCATAATGCGACCATGTGTATTACGCAGCATTTCTTGTAAATTAATTATGAATGAACGTACCATTATTTGTCGCACTGTCGTTCTAATATTCTTTGCTATCATTTTCAGTATAGTGAAAGTAAAGTTGGTACATATTAAATAATCTGTAACAGACAAAGGAATGGTAAAAAACACAGTCACTCCCACTTGTGTTGCAACATTGCTGTCGGATACAATATAGACTACACTGCAAGATGCTGAGCTCAAACTTGGCGTCATCAAACTACTTTTGAATTGGCGCCCTCTAACGGATGGAAAAGTTGCAAAGTCCACCTTTAATGTCTGGAATAAGAAAATCTAAAGTGTGGATTCACTTTGAAAGGATAAAAGATGAACCAAAAAAGTCAAATGCAAGTTGTGCAAACAGTGCATGTCCTATACCACTCATCAACAACAAAATAGCTTTCCACTTGAAACAGGTAAGTTTCTTACCAATAAAGACGATTCACTCTTTCGTATATAATGGTGCTTCTAATTTACAAATAGCAATGTCATATGTTGGGACTTGAAATATGTTAGTCTTTTTAGATTTATTATCAGTAAAATCCAAGAGTGCACTGCTGCCGGCCAATGTTAACAAGTTGGTTTTCCTCGCACACAATTTGAAAAGACTCACACGCGTGAAAGACGAGAAAGTTCACAATTCTGGCTAAACTTTCATTGTTTTAATAATTTATTTATTTTAATTGTATTTATTGATCACTCAGGGTTACCTAATTTAACTGTGGCTTGTGTTTTTTTATTTTATATATGTTCCCCTGCACTTTGGAATTTTGCAAACATTTATTATACTCCCTGTGAATTGATTCTGACTTTATTTTGTTTTTATTTATTTTTTATTATTAGAAATGTATATGCTGTTATAATTTATTTCTGTAAATAAATGCTTTTTATTGTTTTCCGTTGTGTCGATGTCACGCTGCACTGAAAGCATGCTGGCACAGGCAATTTTGCCGATTTAAAGGTCCCGTTCTTCGCGTGTTTTCGAAGCTTTGATTATGTTTACAGAGTGCAATATAACATGAGTTCATGTTTCACGTGTAAAAAAAACACAGTATTTTTTACACAATTTACTTCTCTGTACAGCGCTGTTTTCTCTGTCCTAAAAACGGCCTGATGATTTCCTTGTTCTATGAGGTCCTTCCTTCAGAAACACGTAACGAGTTCTGATTGGGCCAGAGCTTCCCGTGTTGTGATCGGACAGCAGTTTAGCGCACTCTGCCTGGAAAGGTCCCGCCTCTTACCATAACGAGGAGATGCAAGCGTTGAATGCGCGCTCTTCTCCACGTGGGAGAGCAACAAAACCCCGCCCCCTATTTTGCATGTCTTGTGGGCGGAGGGTTAGTCAACAAATGGCTTGTTTGAGATGAGCAAAATATGCGCAGAACCGATCACCGGTGATCAGCGCGAGATGCATGCCGATTAGAAATGTGTCCGATGGTGGTCCGCCTTGCTCTGATGTCATGCTGACGCATGTCAAAAAACTCTTGCGAGCGAAAGGCGGATGTGTTGGATTTTGCAGTCCAGCGCAGTTGCTCTCCACTGAGCAAAAGCATGATGGGAAACGACTTGCTAACGACACAGCTTAATGTTTTAACAACCGTGATGTATGGTTCTTTTTTTTAAATATTTTATTTTTAAACTCTGATATCATGTTTTTATTTGTATAAATTGTGTGTGAATATTCTCCAACTCTCGGACAGTGCGATCTCTCTGTGGGTTATGTGATTGTTTTCATATTAATAAAAATATTTAAACATGTAAAAAAAACATGTATGTAATTAAAGTAAAAATGCTTGATAAACAGGTCTTTCGAACGGAACTAAATAACAAAATACCTCTAGCATCAGTCGCTAGTCTCTTGAGATCAGTGGAGTGAGACTTGCACAGCAACTACTCAATTACATGATATGCAGCATGTAGCTGCTACTGTGGCTCAAAATTATGCCAGAGGAGATGGCAGATGAAAGCAAGACACTCTACCCTCACCCCAGTCAGAGTGCACTGATCAAAATCAAGTTCTTTCTATGCATTTTTACCGGTATTCTTACAAACTCTCGCTCTACCTCCCTACAATAACTGATTCTTTGTTCCAAAACTATAGCTGATATCATTATTGTTTTCAATTTTTTTTATAGATATCGTGATTGTGTCGTTATTGTGAATTCTTTTGATCATTGTGTAATGAACATGTGATATTGTGACAGCCCTGATCTGAATCCACCTGCAATCACAAATCTATAATTCAAATCCCTCTTAAAAAACCATAACACATACACAGAGACACCCTTACCCTGAAGAGGTGTTTCTCCCAGCATGTCACGTCTCTGACCAGAGTCTAAGTTGTGACGACCCTGCTGTGGTGCATCCTGTGATAGGTGTCCACGTGAAGCCTGCAGAGCCTGGGCAACAATAGGGCTGACGGAGGATGGATCAACCACAGGGCGGAAGTAATGTACTGGCCGAAAGTCACGGGGCAGATCAGGGGGAGGATAGATCTAGAAACAAAACCAGTGAGCCTAATTTAACAGCACCTCAAATAAGGTAATAAAGGAACAGAAGCTTAATGCTATACATTACAGTTTTCATTTCTTTGACTTCAGAGGCCACTGTAAACCCCTCCAGAATCCTGCCCAAATATGCCACGTCTCTTTTTGGGTCTGAAACAAAAATCAAATACATTTGTCATAGAGGAGCCATCTTTAATGGAAAGCCCACAATTTCAAATGAAACAGTGTGGCCACATGACAAAAGACACTCAAAAAGTGCACAGTTCTGATGTCCTGATGCAATGTAAATCCAGCAAGAGAATATGATGAGGACACAACCAAGAACTTCATGTCACCAACCATTCTTCTTCCTGGAGTATTGCTGGGGAGCAGTCCATCCGTAGAGTCCATCCCCTGGCTCTTCTCCTCCCAGCACAGTATCGTAGTTGGACATGGAGTCTTTATGATAAATATCAGTATCTTCCTCCTCCATTGCACCAACTCCAAAAGCCTAAACACATATACACTGATGTCAGCAAGCATGTTTCTTCTAATGGAAATGTTCAAATGTAGTTTTCTAGGCCACTACTGATCAGCACTTTGTCATTACCTGTCCTCCAATCCCACCCTTGCGTTGTTGTCCTGACTTTTTGTCTCCAAATAAGCTGGTTGTTCTGTCAGAGTGAAGCGTGAAGAGATTTATATGTCCTGGTCCTGATCCGCCACCCAAGGCCTGTAGAGGGTTCAGCCCTCGGTAACCCAGACCATGGGAGTCCACTTTAGGAGTGAAGTCCACTGGGATCACATCTTTGGGGGCAAAGGTAACATTCTCTGGAGCAAATTCATCATCATCCTCCTCCTGAAAAAGAAGAAAAGTTTTTTCAGTCTGACTAAAATCTAATAGTCACATATAGGCTGCATCCAAATATGCATACTTCTCTACTATTCATTGTATATTGAACAGTATGTACGAATTCACAATATTCATAAACAGTAGGCAAAAAATATCTGGATGACTGAGATTCTGAAGTGCACGTCTGATGGACACTTTACTGTCCAATGAGCCCACAGGAGAAACTTGTGAATAGCAGTGTAGCAACACAACGGACCCTGGTCACATGACTATGACAACATGATGAAGACTACAACCATAATACAAAATACTTTAAAGGTCACGAAGTAAGTACTTATTTGAGTACTCAGAGAGTATGCTATTTCAGATGCAGCCGTTAGAATTTCAAATGAATCTGATCAAAACCCCAAACACTAAACAATATCCACCTCAGAGTCCACTGATCCTTTGGAAGGCAAAGCACAACCATAAACTCTAACAGCATCTGAAAGATGAGAAAGAGCAAAGCTAAGCTTCTTAAAATGTTAACATGGTGCTCAGCACACCATCATTTCCTGACCTGAAACCTAAAAATGACACTTCAGCTAAAACAAAACATCTAAGATATCTTCTCTCATCACCAGTGTTTTGCTTGGGTTGCTTTCTCTTCAGTCTTGGTCCGACTCCTTGGCCATCTTTCCAGCCCATTTTTCTTAGCAGCTCCACACCAATAGAAGACCTGACAATCACACAATGCCATATAATAAGTTTAGTTTTCAGTTACATCATAGTTAGTTACCCATATTAGTTAGAGTGATGCATACCGTGCAGGGGTTATAAGCTCCTCCAGCAGACCAGTGTCTCCAGGTATCAGAGCAGCAAGAGAGCTGACAGCTCGTGCTTTGTCTTTTAACTGATCCTTCCTCTCCGATGCAAACTCATCTGTAGTGACAATCTCTCTTGGGGCAATACCATGCTCACCCAAATCCTTAAAAAAACATATTTTGTATTAGAAATTAGCTTTACAGGTATCAAGGCACAGTGTGAGAACCGAGATTCACACACTAACCTCCTCATCCATAAAGTCCTCTGGTCTAGCATTCTGTCTCTCTGCCTTTTGCTGTCTACTTGATAGAAATGTTGATGGTGCCCAGCCTAAAGGACAGAGCAGATTAGTTAAACTAAGTTACGACAAAACACTCTTAACAGAATCAAAAGCATTGCACTGAGCAGGGCTGGTACTGACCTTCTTTAGTGCCCACTGTGTTAAAGTAACCAGCGGAGAAGCCACCAGTGAAAGCTCCGTGAAATCTCTTGTACCGGCCCTTCTCATCTTTAACCGTCTGCTCGTGAAGAGGTACTGGCTTTCTGATGGGTTCATCTGAAATACACATAAATGAACAAGGTGAAATTGTTAGGAAAGTGTGAAATTTCTGCACCTGCTGTTTTCATTAAAATTTCACAGCGCCAAAGCATTAAAACCCTACAAGTTCATACAAATGACAGCGTCATTGTACACATATAATACCTTCTTCCAGAGGCTCTAATGGTGTTCCGTAAGTCACGAAATCCTCATCGCTATCTTCGTCGGACGCCATGTTTACAATAAGTACGGTGGCCGCGTGAGCTCTTACGATGTCCAATTCGTAAACCAATCGTTCTTTTGACTCGGATCTTTCCAATGAATCACTTCAACAGGATCACACAACCATAGACGATCATAACATGAATCGGTTCGGGCGGTTCTCGAATCAACTCATCGACATGGACTATTCATAATGGCTCTTGTAAGATTGATTAATTTATAGTGACTGATAACTTATAAGCATAGACTGAGATGATAGACTAATGGTGCGAAATAGCACCTTATTAAAACGTTGCATTTGTCAATGTAAGCACAAATGCCATGGTTCTAGTGTATCATGGCTTGAACACAAAAAATACTAATGCATATTATAGTAAAATTTCTCTAATAAATGCTAGTGTTTTTGAACCATACTATAGTCAAGACATTACAATTATAATACAATGTACTCTAGTATATTTACTATCGCCTAGTATGGTTCAAAAACACTCTAGTATTTACTAAAGTAATTTTACTATAATATTGTTTCATGCAGGAGAAATTAAAAAAAAAAAACAGAAGAAAAAACAGATAACAATATTTGCATATATTGTTATCTGTTTTTTCTTCTGTTTTTATTTTAATTTCTCCTGCATGAAACAATATTATAGTAAAATTACTTTAGTAAATACTAGAGTGTTTTTGAACCATACTATGCAGAATTTAAATGCAGAATTCTATAAATTATGTAATAGCCTATATATCATGTGACATTAGAAAGACGTGATGACCCAAATAAGTTAATTAAAATTATTCAACTTACTGATTCAAAATCATTTCAAATCATTAATACATTTAATAAACTGTCAACTGACAGACACACTGGGTTTCATTTGAACTAGTTCTCAGTTTCAGTGACATTAATAATACTGATATGAATAATAAATAGCAACAAACTCTGTACAAACAATTTTTATTATTGCCAACACAGTTCACTTAAAGATATTCTTGTAGATTTTAACTCTGGAGTGAAAGTAAATAAAATCTCAGCCAACAATGACACTTAAGATGCACACATTTGCCTGTGACTCTTTTATGTTAAACTAGAGCAGCCTTTGGTCGCATAAAATGATTTTAAAAACAACAAAAAGCAGCGCATCATGTCATAGGCATAAACATTTCATAAATGTTTTCTATATATGTAAAAGTAAGCTTAATAAGGAAAACAAATATCTACATTTTAATATTTATTATGTGTTCAGCAATTTACTTAAAAATACATACACCGTATGCATCTAAAATAAGACCACAGCATTACAAATGAGGATATCAAAATCCACAATCAAATAAAACTCAAATTTTCCAACAGAAAAATAATGATGTTATTTAAAAATAGCAGAAACAATGCTTTCTTCAAAATGGGCAGTTCCTTTTGAGCTCCCATTGCTTCTTCATAAATTGCAGAGGGAAGTTAGAGTCCTATTTGGGAGGTTGACCCCCACACACTTTGGATTATCTCCTGGCACTGAGACCAATGTGCAATCTTGATGATTAATGTTGATATGAAATACTCTCCAATCCCATCCGAGGTGCTACTGTATATGAGGCCGTGGTTTTAGGATAAGTTTCCCCGTCTAGCATACAAGGAGGGAAAATGCAAATTAACGCACAAGAAAAGTTACTTTGGATTCTTAATTCAGTGAAATTGAGAGATCACAAAGGGCAATAATTCTCACATCAAAAGTACAAAAGTACTCACATCATCACAGGACATGTTATATTCTGCTAGTACTGTCCGGCAGCGTGCTGCAATACTGCAACAAGTGGTTAAGAAGAGATCTGGGCAGGTTTGGGATTGTTAAAACTCAATAGAATGGCACAGCACTGCAAATTTCCAGCATTGAGAAGGATACATAGATGGTGCCACAACTCGTTTATGTATTCCAGCAAAGAAAAGGCCAATGAGAGTCACACAGCTGATAGTGAAAAATGGATGATTCCATAAAGACGAAAAGAAAGAAACCTGTGAAAACAGATGACATAAGAATGCACACAAGGAGAACGTGAAATCAGACCTGACTACCTATGTAACATCTATTAATTAATTTCACATACTTTCTGAGTGTCTGGATCTATAAGCCAGTTCCAGGCTCCTGTGGCTGTGCACACAGACACCACGATCAAAATCACTGCAAAAAGAAGATAGAATTCATGAATTAAAATAAGGCAGTGTATTGCACAATAAGGTCAATCCTTGTGGATATATAAGAGTTATGAACACTAAATAAGTGTGACTTCTTGGCTCAGAGCATAGGCACATAGTTCAGGTTTTAAAGTGCTAAAACAGATTTAGTAAAAATTAGACCAGAAAAGCAGGACTGACTTACTGCGCCAACGACCTGTAGCCGGCTGCAAACAAGATACATACTCTGTCAGTCTCCTCTCAAAAGCCTTCAAGTCTGCAGGTGAGGAAAACAATAGCATCAGCACAGTACTTATGGTGAGGTAATCTATTTTACATCTATTTAAAATACTGAAGCAGAAAATCCAAACACCATTTAAAGGACACTGTTTTGTACTAGCTTTGTATTGCTACATTGTCAGTAGTGTAAATCTATATGTATATATCAGCTATAAAGGGTTTTTGACAGCTCCAGGGCATATTAAAACCATAGATATGTATACATATCTATGGTTAAAACTACAGATCTTTCTTCCACATTTTGCATCCCCGCCTGTAGACAGTCGGATCGAGCCCAAAGCATTATAGGTGTTGCAGTTTCTCTGTCTTGCAAAATTAAACACCACATATCTTTTCAGTCATATAACATCTTTTCAAAAACCTTTTACCTTTCTACTACATAGACAGTAGAGTCACTATACTTCAGTTTCACATCCCTCTAAAAAATTAATAATAAGAGCTAAACATAAAGTAAGGCAAATACACTAGTATGAGAATTACATTGTTTATAGGGACAGAAATGTCAACTGTCTCAGGCATATCAAGGCACAGACAGCTTTATGGCTTTACAATTTAGTGAATAATGTACAATGTAAATGGCATGAATTTTACGTCAGTGTCTGATATGGAGGTGTCATCTACTGGCCAACACGACGTTTAAAGCCAAGACCTGGACTGTACTTTACAGAGGAGCTGCACTCCCTGTTGACGAAACGGTTTCGGTGTAACTGCTGAAAGCATTGGCTGAAAGGTCTAATCTTAGCTTAGATGCTAGCAGCCAACTGTCAACATAATACATCTAACATGCCATAACAAACACTTAGACGCTCTGCAAATATATTACTATGGCACTTGGAGACGAGCGCACTAAACTGATCATCTTGCTACGAAAAAAAAGTACCTTCGGCTTGTTCTAATGAATTCATTGCTTTTTCCCACCAGTGCTGGGGACGCTCAGTTCAGGCCTGCAGTCACACACAACTACCTCAGCGGGCATCAGCCAATCGCGGAAGCTCTCTTCTCATTGGCCACTAGAGAGGATCGCGTCATCTTAAAGAAATATGTTCGATTATTTAGATGGTGGCTACCGGTATTTGTAATTTTTTCTTTCTTTCTTTCCTTCTTTCTTGTCTTTTCTTTCTTTTCTTTTTTTTTACCGGTATTTGTAAATGCTTAGGTGTTTAGTTTTTTGTGTTTAAAATTAGGGAATCCAACAATCATTGTACATAACTTTTATGATTCCACATTATAAACATGAGAAAGAAACAAACAAAAATAACAATAAAATAACAAGAAAGAAAAACAACAACAAAGCACTCCCTATTCCACCCACCCCACCCTAGGGACTTGTATCAAATCAATGGGACAGTCAGATACAATTACTCATGCTATATTCGCTATCAAGGTAATGGAGAAGGGGAAACCAAATTGTATCAAATTGATCCAGTTTGTTTAACAAAGAAAAACGAATTCTTTCCAGATGTAATAATTTTACCATTTCATCCAACCACAATTTCACGTAGGGACTTTGGGGTTCTTCCAAAACTTTAGTATTAGTTTCTTTGCAACAATAAACCCATAAGAAAACAACTGTTTTTGAGATTTTTTAAAAGAAGTGAGGTTATTTGAGATTCCAAATAACACCACAAGTGGATCAGGCTCTAATTCAACATGCAACATTTCTGACAGCATTTGAAAAATATTAGTCCAGAATGGGATGAACTTGGAGCAAATAGCATAACTATGCAGGAGAGTGGCTTCCTGTGTCTGACACTTATCACATATTGGGGAAACATTTGAAAATTATAATTGTTTTAGAGTAATGGAGTCGATGAATAATCTTAAATTGAATAAGACAGTGCTGAGAGTTAACGGAGCATTTATGAATATTCTCTAATGCATTAGCCCAAAGCTCGTCATTGATCTCACCCTACTTCTCTGTGTCTTATACCCTGTGTAGAGGGTAATCAAGTAACTAACCCCATTTCCAAGTCTTAAAAGCTCATCAAACTTTGCAGAAGAAGCCTCATTAAGACAAGGCAAGACAAGGCAAATGCTTACTTACATAGGCCTAATCCCTGAGTTGCAGATATCGGGAAAAAATGTTGTTATGCAAACCGTATTGTGCCTGCAGCTGACTAAAGGAGGCAAAAGAACCGTCGAAAAATAGATCAGCAATAGTTTGACAGTCTCTCCACTTTATGAAAGCAGAGTCCATAGAAGGAGTAAATGAGGAGTTCCCTCCAATTGGTAAGAGGAAAGATAATGACTTTTAAATCTGCTTCCAATTTAGTTTTTTATTATTATTATTATTAGTAGTATTATTTTCATTTCCAGTGAAGTAGCCTACATTAAGCAAGAAGCCATTAGAAGCATTTAACCCTTTTTTGAAAACGAAAACAAACAGGATTCAACCAATTTTAACTAAAGCCTATAGCAAATTGCAAAGCTGTCAAGAATTAATACCTTTATTCCTGTTTTTTCTCTCCTAATTTACTCAATTGAATGTATGTTTATGAATCTGTTCTTTATGACCCTGAACTTACTTAAAGGGAGCATAATAAGATTCTCTGTAAAAAGGGATATGATCAATAGCCTAAATCATTGTAAAAAATGTTGTTTTCCCATGCATTGCTTTAACTCATCAAAAATAATTTAACCAATTTCAACGAGGTAAAATGACAGCTAATTTAATTATACTAAAACGTTAAGGCAGCAACTGAACATATAATTCATACAAATAAATATTCCTTGATTAATTCATTATGATTTTTTTCTTTTCTTTTTGTCCCTGAATACTATACAAAAAGGACATCACTGTCCAAACAGGCACATTTTCTGGCTATCTTTGTACACCAAGCCTTACATATACTGTTAGATCCTGTCTTTTTACTAGACCTATCTCCATCATTAAATAATAGATGTGGTCTGACATTTAAACAATTAACATTGTGGTATGTTTTAAAACTCTTTTACCAGCCCAAGAGAAAGCCCGATGAGTGCAAGGGTGAAGAGAAGAAATCAGGAGACAATGTAAGGGTAAAAAGTGAATACTGTTATGTTATATTTGTGTCCTTCTCAGTGCTTAGTCTGACTTCATCTGACCAGTAAAAATCCAATTATAATGCCAAGAAAATGCAATTGCTTCAAATCGTGCTGTAACAAAGAAATGAAAGATAGAAAGATACTGTACAAGGAAAATGTTACATTGTAATATTAAAATAAAACATTAAGCACAAAAGTATTATATGATAAGTAGCCTACTAAATGCAATAATTAGCTTTGTTGTTTTTAGGTGTGAATTTATGAACTAACACCAGGTTAAACTTTTCCTTTAGTAAGGCCTCTATCTCACTCTCTGGGATTTCCTTCATGTTCACCAAGTCTGCGTCCTCTTTGAATGTGACCTCACTGTACGTCCAACCAATCAGAGCTCTGAAGCCTGTGGGCGTCTGAAGGGAGCAAATGGATTTGAGCATGAACAGAGAGTCTGGATTAGTCTGCAGGTACTCTGATGTCTCTAGGAAATGATCTGCATCACAGGGTGTTAATGTAAAGGAGTACATTATTTTGGTGAGCCTTTTGTCAATGAGGCTGGAATTAGCAAAGGCCTTGTCTTGGACCATTTGCTTCCTTCCAGTCTTCTCCAGAATCCACTTCTCCCCATCATTTACAAGGCGGAACACACCCGGAGGCTGTGGCTGGTCTTTACCTGGGATCAACTCTAAGGGATGCCACATTTGGTATGACACTCCAAAGCTCACATCAGCAATGTACGGCTTCCCATCAACCTCCACCAGATTGATGAGATGAGAGTCCGTGGGGAGGAACTCCTTTTCCAGCGAGTTAAACACTTTGGCACCTAATATGGTGAATTTGTATCCCATCTCCTTCAGAACCCATGAAAACAAGAGGTTGTTTTCACAACACCAGCCTCCCCGATTGCTTTTCACTATTTTATCATAGATGATGTGCACATCCATAGTGTTCTTCTCCCCACAGTGGATGCTGACATTCTCAAATGGAATATTCATAACATGCAGCTTGTGGATGGCGAACAAACTGTCCAGGTTGGCTTTGTCATATTGGCCCGTAAACCCAATCCTGTTTAAGTAGTCCTTCAGATCCATTATATCCCTATATGAGAAACAATGCACAAACAATTTAACAGAATTTGTTTAGACATTTTACAATGTTATTATGAATATATATAAAAAAAACAATTTGATGTGATTTTTCATAATTTTATCCTTATGTGGAAATTATAAAGAGATATGTGTTGTTTTGTGAAATATCAGGACGCAAATGTGTATAATGACATGGGTATGACACAGGTATTACAAGGAGAGGGTGGAATATGAGGACATTACCCATGTCCCCATTTTTCAAAATGCTTATAAATCATAGAATGCAATTTTTAAGAAAGTAAAAATGCAAAATGTTTCCTGTGATGGGTAGGCTTAGGGGCAGGGCCAATGTAGAGGGAAAGAACATATGGTTTATGCAGTATAAAAACCATTACGCCTATAGAATGTCCCCACATTGAACATAAAAACAAATTTGTGTGTGTGTGGTGTGTATCTTTCAAATGCCAGAATACTTTAAGGAGCAGTTCTAGTATTAAAATACACTGTAGATAAATGCATAAAAACGCGGGCAATGTATTGAAAATACATAATTTTTAAAATTACATTGTCAAGTTTTCCCATTTTTGTAGATTTTGAAATGTTGCTTCAGGTTCTTTGTTGACAAAATAACATAGCCAACACAAGAAAAAAATGATCACAAATCCCTCTCATTTACAAATATCAGTAAAAGTTCTTTACTGATATTTGTAAATGAGAGGGATTTGTGATCATTTTGTTCTTGTGTTTGCTATGTTATTTTGGCTAAATGTTATTTTCATATTTAAGAAAAACCCTACCGTTAAGATGAGACCCAGCGAGAGTTGAAGAATGAGGAATACTCAGAGAGAATGTGTGCAAAATGAAGGACTGGCGATTAAACACAATAACCCCTGAACCGCAATTTAGTCAATGAATGATAGACATAGGGCAAAATCCATAAAGCTAACGTTCATAAGGTTCGTGTTTCTTAGACCCACTCTCTCTACAGGCCATTGTCTTGTGTAAGCTACGTTAAATTTATCAGATAACAATATGAGAGCCTAATATATGGTTATTTCAAATCTTGACGTATTATTGTGAAACATAATAACATGCAAACTCATAATACCTAAATCAGAAACGTATATCAAGGCACTTACGCACACTTGCAACTTGAGTAGAAAGTGAAAGTGAAAGTCACGTGTTTCAGAATTTGTGTTTTGCATTTCACCCATCCAAACACAGCAGAGAGTATTCAACACACACACACACGGAGCAGTGGGCAGACAATTTGTGAGGTTATTGGTTATAAGCCCAAATTCTTTAAATAATATGCCACAAATAATAATAAGGCTCAAATCAGGAGCCTTTTAAAAATAGTTTCACAGCGTCCTCATGTGGTCAAATCAAGCTAATGCTTGCGACATGTCAACATGCATCAGCAGGCTAAGCTACATGCATCAAGCAACTGTTTATTCTGTATTAAAATGTATGTTTAATTGTTGAATAATACTGCAACCAATTATAGCAATCCTGAATGTTAATACTAATGTACTGTGTTTTCAAACACCAGTTTGATACTCATCTAAACAGAAAACATGCATACAATGTTTTCTTCAGACAAACTATAGCTGTTTTAAAATATATCCACTATAAAATATACAATACTCTAACAAATTGGATGTTACAATTGCAAACAACCTGCCCTGATACTGTCCTACAAAAGCATGATAAATGTGTAAGCTTCCATAAAATGAACAAAACCAGTGACATGACCTGGATTCCCCTAAACGTTTCAAACAGAGAGACACTCCTGTGTGCGGGACACTGCAATTTAATCACTTGAAGAGTATTTTAGATTTGTATTTTAGATTTTTTGGGTGCACAAACATTTTGCAAAAGTTGTACCTTTAGGGGTACAATGCTTGTTATGCACCTTCTGGCATACCAAAGATCACCACAGCCTTTCTGGTCTTATTAATCAACAATACATTTCAACAATACATCAGTCTGAATCCATTTTTAAATTAGTCTTATATACAGTATTATACAGAAGAGTATTATATTATTTTCTATTTCTAGATCGCTTTGTCTTCATTTAATAAATAGGTTATTGTCTGTATTAACCATGGTTTAATTATTAAAAGTGTTGTCATGTTCTTTTCACTAATTGATTACCATTTATATAAACCACAAATACCATGGTTAAACTATATGGTTAGAGTAGCAAATTTGTGGTTAGCATGGTTTAAATAATAACCATGTTTTTGGGGTTTTATGTAGTAAAACCATGGTTCATTTTCGTACGGGATGTTCTGTACTATCTTTGTCCTGAGCCTTGTCATAAGAATGAATGCCCAGTCAACCCTGCATGCTCAAATGATACATTGTCATAGCAGTTACAAAAAGCAGAAAGAGCCAGTGACAGTTTCACATAGTTTAGTCAGTAGACACAGAGCTGTTGTTGTGGAAAAACATGCATCACTGAGCAAACTTCAAAGCTTGTGAATCTGAAGCACTCGAATCAAGAGACAAACATACTGTATCACGAGTTAGCCACAAAAAGAAAGGAGGAATTCCCTTTTCCTGTGTTCTTTGCAGCTAAAATGAGAAGTTTTAAGTCACGCAAGGTATTTTCTGTTTAATTTTTTTCTCTTTGAAATATGGTCTGCTCCTGGCTTAAAAAACTTTGTTTTGTAATA
This sequence comes from Pseudorasbora parva, assembly GCF_024679245.1. Taxonomy (NCBI): domain Eukaryota; kingdom Metazoa; phylum Chordata; class Actinopteri; order Cypriniformes; family Gobionidae; genus Pseudorasbora; species Pseudorasbora parva. The sequence continues at coordinate 36,813,098 of NC_090172.1, forward strand.
TCAATATGATGATGTTACATTGATGATGTTTAATAATGAGCATTTAAATGAAGTTGTTTATGAAGTTTTAAAGTAGGCCTACATTTACAGTAGTTATATATATGATTTTTTACATTTAAAGCTTAATATGACTTAAGAAAATGTTATTTATCTTTATATTAAACCTTAAATTAATTACAATATGTAGGCCGCCTATATGCACACACACAACTGGATTGCCCAGTTAAACAACATCTTTGTATGAAGGCACATCATAAGGAAACAAATATGTGATTGAGAACAAATGTAGTTTTTAGTAATAATAACCAATCAAATATATATTGGCACCATTTTTTATAAAACGATTTACTTAGGCAGCAAAGGAGGTCTCAAAACGATCAGATAAAGGCAGGATGTCAAGGAGACAGGATGTTGCGCAAAAATGGGATAATTGTGGACATGCTTTGATGTCAGCCTATATATATATAGAGTTTTTTCCCCTTTTCATTTACGTAGGCCTACTGCCAAGTTAGTTCCTCATTTTGGAAAAGATGCATTTGCACTTGTAGGTTTTTGATTTAGTTTAAGTTTCAGTCAACTTTCTTTTATAACTTTCATTTGGTCACGGTAAACCGATTTTTGATTTTGAATGAAATATTATTTTGAATTGGTCCTATTTATTGAATCTTTTGAGCGTATTTGGAAAAGGAACTGAAACAACCTTTACATTTTCCACTTAAAGGAGAATTATCAAAAACGACTGAGTTAAATACTTAAGAGTTCGATCTCTGAATCAATCTCTGAAACTCTGATCTCAGTCGCGTTCGACTCGAATGAACTGGAAAAAAACTGCTGAATGACATGATGCTGCGAACGCATGCGTTGGCGAATCGAAAGAAAAAAGGTAATCAGTGACAGTGATGAAAAATCATGCACATTTTTGGACAGTCATTAAAAAACAAAAAAACAAACAAAACAAAACTAAAAACACTACCAATCTACATGAGTGAATGTTGGAGATTTTTTATAAGGTAGGCTATGTGTATTAAGAGCTTATGGTGAATACTTGAACCAAATTAGTCATATTTTGCTTCTGCTACACAGTTTCCCATACAGCCACGTATGTTCCCTGTTGTGATTTGTTGCGTTTATTTATTTGCCTTAACTCTTGTTCAATACGAAGGTAATCAACTACACAAAATTACCCAGAACGTATTTGAATGTGTTAATAAAAGTCACCATGAAATGGATTAGAAAGATTAAAAAGTTTGTCCTCACAATTACAAATGTTAGCTGAATCATACACCGAGAGTGTAAACTAGTTGTGTATTGGGGCTCTACTGGTTATGGAAATTTGTCACCAATATGGGGTGTCTAGTCAGGACACGGAAGGCAGGGATATTCATTGAAGGGTTTAATATATATAATTTAACATACAGATGCACAGGCACTATTCTCTTTGGTGCTTTACAGTGTAAGTATGGTTCTAAAGGAAAGGAATAAACATAGATATTTACTATCATAAGCACAATTGAGGCTAATAACTCTCCCTAGCTACTTAAATCAACAGTGCTAAACATATCCTGAAATGTAAACTATAATACAAAATAGCATACAAGCTACACATACAGTACAACAGAGATAAAGGCTGTCACTGACTGTAAAACTCAACCATAAATTACTTATATTAACTTATCTATATATGTGATATAATTATAACTTACTTGTTGTCACTGACGCACACGAACACAACCTGAAGCTTAACTTGTAAGTGAAACTAGACTGACACGTTCTCTGCAAGCCAGGACATGTTACAACATGTTTGAAAAGGGGGCGTGGTCTGAGCGAACACTCGCTGTACATGCTCCGTACCGATTCACATCACTTGAGCCTTTTGCACAGCCGCCCCATAATTCACGATGTGAATTATCTTCTAGAAAGGCTCAACTCTCCACCGGAACTGTTGTCGAGACATCATCCGGGATGGCCGGCAGCTCAATGAGCTTGGCCACTGGTCTGGTGTAGGTCCTCTTGTCCACCTGCACCTCAGCAGTCCTAACTTTACCATCAACACTCCTAATGGTCTTGGTGACTCTTCCCACAGGCCACAACGCACGAGGTAACCTTTGGTCAATTACCATCACCACTGTACCAACAGTGAGGTTCTCTGTATCCTTTACCCATTTCTGCCTTGACTGCAAGAAAGGTAAGTAGTTCCGTATGAAATGGATCCAAAACTGGTCAGCTAACACCTGACTGTGCCGCCATCTTCTCCGACTGAGAATCTCAGACTCAGGGTACACCACTTGAGGAAGTGAAGAGTCAGGCCGCCCCATGAGGAGGTAGTTAGGGGTTACGGGATCCACATCGGCTACATCTGTCGACACATAGCCCAGCGGCTTGGAGTTGAGGATTCCCTCTACCTCAATCAGAACTGTCTGCAAGACTTCTTCGGTCACTGTCTGTGCTCCAAGAGTAACGTAGAGCGCAGCCTTAATGGATCTAACTTCCCGCTCCCAGGCTCCACCAAAGTGAGGTGCATTTGGGGGGTTAAACTGGAAACGGATCTGGTGCTTAGACAACTTGGTCTGCAACTCTTTGCACATGAC